>NC_041396.2:161158574-161458574 GCF_900747795.2 Erpetoichthys calabaricus | reverse complement strand
GTTTTGTTATTACTTATGTTTTTACCTTATTTCAGTGTATATATAATTAACTCTGTAATACATTATACACAGGATATTTAAAAAAAAGCCAGAGACAGCTACAACCTGTATATGGCAACATACTTCACATTAACAATATGGGCACTGCACAAACTAACACCCACAAAACCTCAAAACATACCAATATCTTTAAGTAAAAACATTCTGTTTAGATGAAAAAACTTATAGCTGTAAACAAATATTTTTCTTTACATCGTCTCAAGTGGCAAAATGAAAATGTACTGTTTGTGATGGGCCCATACACCAGAATCACGCTCAGTGGCTGTTATGTTGCTGTCTATATAGGCAGCTAAAGAAGCACTAGAGCAGACACGGCATGATATGTAACAGCAAAAATAAAGAAAATGAAGAACAGGAACGTTTAAGTAAAATGGCGACTATCAATGTAGGGGACTTTCTGAACATAAGAGTGTTGAGAAAGATAGCCCTAAGGCTTGTCTCATTGGATAATGGATGATTTCTTGAGCTGTGCTACACTTTCAATCAATCAAATAACTCATTCTGTGATGGATTATGCCCAAATTTTTGCACTTATACAGTATACTGCAACTCAAATGCTCTTTTAAAGAGTGTTAGTACCAGTATGTCAGCAAAGAGCAGGTGTAATATACAAGCATTTCAATGTCTTTGTAGATACATCAAGCACAAATATCTCCCCACCACCTCAAAGAGGAACACCTTGTAAATCACTCCAAGATTATTGATGGTTGAACAAGGAAAAAGACTCTACAAAATTTATCAGTAAAAAGAGGAAGTGTGGAGGAGAAAATTAAACTTTGTGATTGTTTCTAGCACGGCACACCAGGTTAGCCACCTCCATGGATAGGCATTACATTAGTTTTCACAGAATTTGGTACTTTGTACTACCACTCACTTAAGCCCACACTTACTCTAAAATGTTTTAAATGTTAGGTTACACTTTATCAGACTGTCTGGGTTGGATTGTGCCATCTGCTTCTAATTTGAGTGGGTACATTTTTGTGTTACTCACTTTCTAAATCAGTGGTTCGTAAAAATGACACTGTCGTAAATTCCAGTAATCCATTAATCAAACTTCTCTGACATTCAAGAAAAACTTTTGGTAAGTCCTTCCAAACTTACTTTTAACTCCTGGCTTGTACTGTAACTTATACACAGTAGTTAACTGCATTATGTCTGCATTAAAATTTCACATTTTTTCCAGTAAAAGATCACAAGATATGGCTTTTCAGCTATAGGTTAATTCTACACTAGTTTGTGAAAAATTAACCATTTTACACAAGAATCTGCAATGTATGATAGATAGATAGATAGATAGATAGATAGATAGATAGATAGATAGATAGATAGATAGATAGATAGATAGATAGATAGATAGATAGATAGATAGATAGATAGATAGATAGATAGATAGATAGATAGATAGATAGATAGATAGATAGATACTTTACTGATCCTCAAGGGGAAATTCACATCCTCCAGCAGCAGCTTACTGTTAAAGTTAAAAAAAATGCAAGGTGGAGAGTGCAAGGCAGATATAATAGACAATAATCTTGTATAATGTTAACATTTACCCACCCAGGTGGAAATGAAGAGTCGCATAGTGTGGGGGAGGAACGATCTCCTCAGTCTGTCAGTGGAGCAGGACAGTGACAGCAGTCTGTCGCTGAAGCTGCTCCTCTGTCTGGAGATGATGCTGTCCAGTGAATGCAGTGGATTCTCCATGATTGACAGGAGCTTGCTCAGCGCCCATCGTTCTGCCACAGATGTCAAACTGTTCAGCTCCATGCCTACAAGGAGTGGCTGCTGCTTCACCACTTGAATAACAGGTATGCCACGCCCTCGACCCTCTGCAGTTCGCATACCAGGAGAAGGTGGGAGCGGAGGATGCCATCATCTATATGCTACACCGATCCCTCTCCCACTTGGACAGAGTTTGTCCAGGTGTGAGGTGTCCCTCTTCTTTATGTTGCCTCCCCAACACACCACCGTGTAGAAGAGGGCACTCGCCACAACCGTCTGACAGAACATCTGCAGCATCTTATTGCAGATGTTGATGGACGCCAGCCTTCTAAGGAAGTATAGTCGGCTCAGTCCTCTCTTGCACAGAGCATCAGTATTGGCAGTCCAGACCAATTTATCATCCAGCTGCACTCCCAGGTATTTATAGGTCTGCACCCTCTGCACACAGTCACCTCTGATGATCACGGGGTTCAGGAGGGGCCTGGGCCTCCTAAAATCCACCACCAGCTCCTTGATTTTGCTAGTGTTCAGGTGTAGGTGGTTTGAGTTGCACCATTTAACAAAGTCCTTGATTAGGTTCCTATACTCCTCCTCCTGCCCACTCCTGATGCTGCCCACGATAGCAGTGTCATCAGCGAACTTTTGCACGTGGCTGGACGCCGAGTTGTATTGGAAGTCCGATGTATATAGGCTGAACAGGACCAGAGAAAGCACAGTCCCCTGCGGCACTCCTGTGTTGCTGACCACAATGTCAGACCTGCAGTTCCCGAGACGCACATACTGAGGTCTGTCTGTAAGATAGTCTACAATCCATGCCACCAGGTATGAATCTACTCCCATCTCTATCAGCTTGTCCCTGACGAGCAGAGGTTGGATGGTGCTGAAGTCGCTAGAGAAGTCCAGAAACATAATTCTTACAGCACCACTGCCTCTGTCCAAGTGGGAGAGGGATCGGTGTAGCATATAGATGATGGCATCCTCCGCTCCCACCTTCTCCTGGTATGTGAACTGTAGAGGGTCGAGGGCATGGCGGACCTGTGGCCTCAGGTGGTGAAGCAGCAGCCGCTCCATGGTCTTCATCACATGTGACATCACAGCGACAGGCTGGAAGTCATTCAGCTCACCAGGACGTGATACCTTTGGGACTGGGGTGATGCAAGATGTTTTCCAGAGCCTCAGGACTCTCCCCTGTTCCAAGCTCAGGTTGAAGATGCGCCGTATAGGACTCCCCAGCTCCAA
The DNA here is from genome assembly GCF_900747795.2 of Erpetoichthys calabaricus. Taxonomy (NCBI): domain Eukaryota; kingdom Metazoa; phylum Chordata; class Cladistia; order Polypteriformes; family Polypteridae; genus Erpetoichthys; species Erpetoichthys calabaricus. Next base: position 161,455,553 of record NC_041396.2, on the reverse strand, counting down.
CGCAAAGGCCTTCAGCAGTCGTGGCGATACTCCTGGTATCAGCAGAATGATCAGTGAACATTCAGTCAACCATACAAAGAACTGTATAAAAAAAAGTAGGGGCCACATTGTTTCATGGACCAAGACCTATCCCAAATAAAAAAGATGAAGGGATAAAAACAAAATAGTCCAACTGGCTCAAATGGAACAATTAAGTAATCATAGTACATTATTTAGATAGATAGATAGATAGATAGATAGATAGATAGATAGATAGATAGATAGATAGATAGATAGATAGATAGATAGATAGATAGATAGATAGATAGATAGATAGATAGATAGATAGATAGATAGATAGATAGATAGATAATTTATAAAACCGGAATTGACACATTTCTATGCAATCATCTTGTACATGTACGTATGTGACTGCACCTCGAACGCCACCTTGTTCCCACCCTGAAACAACCATAAGTGGAACATGCTAATCAACCTCATATGCTGCGCTCCACAAACTGAGCACTCCAAGAACATGCACAGCATTTTTGCACCTTTCTTCTCCATTCTGGGGGTCAGGGAAAGGTGTAAGAAGCAAGCATCTGAGCAAGTACCAAATGGCACATATAATGGCATGATTGCTGTTAAAGTGAATAGGCCATATGAAAAATTGTGGGTTTAGTCAGTCATCACATACAGAACCATCAGCAAGTTGCCTGCCAAAGTTATTTTGCCTCAAAATAAATAAATCATAGGTTGACCCAGACCACTGGAGCCACAATGTTTGTCAGTTTTGGCATGGAATGAAAGTCCTTACAGTTAACAAAAGCAGCTTCATTCTCGCTAGGTGCCCTTATTGCAATAGGATTCTAGTAAAGTGCTTTGATTATATTAGGAAAACTAGACACTTCTGTAAAGTGATTTTTTATGTTGGCCAAAAACATGTCAGGTTTTATGTCACTCCACACACACAGCATACCAAATGGAATGCAGCGCCATTGTCAGTTGGCTATTAGCTTCCAGCACAGCGGAGTAAAGCTTGGCTGAGATATTCCTGACCTGTAGGCCAGTTCCCAGTGAAATGGCAACATGTAGATAATATAAACTGACAAAAAAACAAAAACGTTCTTCAGTGCAAATATGTAGGATTAACCCTCTTAAAAGGGAACCTAAACAGAGTCTATACATCATACTTCTTACTTTGGACGTTTAATATGTTTGTTATGTCAATGCACATTACAATAATGGCTCAGGAATATGAACTATTATACACTTGAGTCGTCATTTAGCTTTTTTGGCTGCATTTCCCTACTTAATCAATGGTGTCTTCATTTTTCAGTTTCCCTGAAATGTTGCCTACAGATGGGTCAGAGTTGCTGTAAATATACACAAGATCCTCCATCACCTTTTCTTGTATAAATCCCGACTTTAATGTGGAAAGTTGCATACCTTGATTTCATGCATTCGCAAGTTTTATAAATCTGAGTCCTGGTCACTGTCTGTCTGGAATCTGCACAACTGGTGCACATCTGTGTGGGATCTTCTCTGAGTACACCCATATTACTCTCAAATGCATGTTAGTTTAATTGTTGAGTCTTGGCAGTCCACAAAAGACTGAGTCTGGAGCTGCGGTGGTGGGTTATGTGTACCACTTGGCCTTGTAATGGCCTGGCATCATGTCTAGCTCTGGTACCTTTCTTGAACCTGGTGTTGCTGGGAGAGGCTCCAGCCTCCCATGATCTTGAAGTAAATTAATTGTCTCTGAGAATATGAGGTCTTCTTCCACTTGTTTAAAAGGAGCTGAACTTAAGTAACAGGATATATGCAAACCAGTGCCCATGCTGACTCACAGACTCCCTTGCAATGGCATATCTTTATTTTCTCCTCTTGCTAAATGGTCTCAGTTTAAAAGTACATAAGGACATCTTCAGAGGAGCGAGAGTGGGTATGTGTATACCCTGTGAAGTTCCTTCTACGGTTGCTGTTTTGTTCCAGATGCTATCTCCAGTTGTCTGGGTTAAATGGCCAATAAAAATCAATAAATGGATGGACAAAAAAACTTTGTCGTTAATTCACAGCTGTCCTTTGTCCAACCATTTTGAACAAACAGACATAGATTCTAAGACATACATATTTTGATTATAAAAGCAAAATTTTCTTCTAGTACAAGTCTAACCACACAAAAGTAAAATTACAAAGTAAACATCTATCCAAGTAGTAAAATGCAGGCTTTATCATATAATTCACAGCAATTCAAAATTTGTGAACAAAAATGATGGAAGGTGATTTTGTTCATTTACATTCATTTCAGGTTTGCCACCATGAATAAAAGTGAACATACAAAAATATGATTATCTAAACCAAAATCCATCTATACCAGGTGACACAAATAGGGAAAGAATTATGTTACAAAAGTATGTAGTTAGATTAGATTAAATTAGATTATTTGTACCCAGGGGGAAATTTGGATTTTTAAAGCAGCTCTTTAAATAAATAAATACATAAATAAGTAAGTAAGTAAATATATGTGCGCGCACACACACACACACACACACACACACACACACACGCACACTCGGATGACTGAAAAGGAAGAAAATTTAAAAAGAAATTAAAGTTCTGACTTGGACATTACGGTTCCAGTGAGGCATTATGCAGATGTATTGCTGTTGGTATAAAGGAGCTCCTGTAGTGTTTCTTCACACACTGCTGCTGAATTATTTGATTGCTGAAAGTCCTCAGTGTTAGTGTGTCAGAGGGAGGATGTGCAGCATTGTTCATAATGGCACTCAGTTTTGTTTTACTGTAATTCTCTCCTTCACTACTTCCTCCAGAGGGTCCACAATGTATATATCTGAACCTCCCCTTTAATTAGCTTGTTGACTCGGTGGGCCTCTCTCGAAGTGATCTTACCAGCCCAGCACACCACACTGGCCATCACAGAGTTATAGAAGATGTGAAGAATGTCACTTCCATATTAAAGGAACGCAGACTCCTAAGAAAAAACGGCTGTGCCGTTTTTTTATATTGTTCCTTTGTGTTGTAGAAGTGCACCATCTGTACATTAACGTGCAGCAAAAGTCAACAGCAGTTCCTTGGTTTTGCTGCAGTTAAGTTGCAGACAATACTTTATGCATCAAGAAACAAAGTTCTCCACCTAATTCCTACACTCTGTCTCATCCCCTTTGTCAATACACCCCATAAGTTCAGAATCATCTGAGTATTTTTGAAAATGACAAGACCTGTTATTATATTTATAGTCCAAGGTGTACAGAGTGAAGAGACAAGGAGACAGGACTATCCTTTGTGGTTATTCTGAACATATAATTTAGGAGCCTGTGAGCACTTTCAAGACTTCTTCCATTTTTTTTAAATATACATTACAATGGAATACAATGCGGCTGAGCAGTAATACGTTGTGCTCCTTAGCATTTAAGCACATGATTAAAATGTGGATGGGGTGGTTTCATTGTGGTGCTTTAATGCCACAGAACTCTTCCTCTGGCCTAAAGATACAGTATGTTGTTAGATGGACATGCAAATCAAAATTGGGCATGTGTTGTCAGATGAGAGACAATCCCAACAAGGACTGGCTTCTGTCTTGCTCTTATGTTTGACCTCATAGACTCTGAAAAACCTTTAATAATGATGATTTGAAAATGGATGAGTGGAAGAAGTAAGTAGGTAACAGCAAAAAGAATTTTTAACCCCACAGAGTACTACAATGTTTTAGACACGCAAAAAAGACTAGCTGCTGCAGAGGAGTGAATGTTACCTATAGAATTTAAAGACATTGCAGAGTGCTTTCAAAGTGTTTACTGGGGGATTTTTTTAATTAAAGATTGACAGATAAGCCACAAAATTACACTTAATTTTATGAAGATATTTGTACAAGCATGGGTAGTTGAGAGAGGAGAGATTGGGAGCATGCGCTGATTACAGTGCGTTGCCGCACTCACCACATGACTGAATTGGGACCCGAGTGCAACCATGCAATGGGTGACACCTCAGCACCACACTGGAACAGTGTGAGGTTTTTTTTTTTTGTTTTTTTTTAACAGTGCCTGAAGTGCCAATCCTGCCAGCAACCCATGTGTTCTCCCTGCATATTGGAGGACGTGCTTGCAGGGCTGGATGCAGGTTATTGGCATACCCAGGACGGGTGGGAAGTGGATTCAGATAAAATCTACATTATCCATCAATTAACAAATCTGTTTTAAAGCAGCTCAGGATGACAGAGACTGAAGCCTGGCAGCATTTGACTCAAGGCAGGAACAAACCTTAGTCAGGGCACCAGTGCATTAAACGTGTGATTGACAGCACGCATTGACTGGTGTCCTGATGGGGATGGAGCAAAAACTCTTACTTAGCTGGGAGGCCAATACAATGGAGGACCAGAGCAGATAGCCTCTCGTGACTATATTCTCCCCCAACATGCTAGATGGAAGCATCCCTGGGCCTCAGTACCCAATCAGAAACCCACAGGGTATGCAAGGAACAGTTATCCCGTGGGGTAGTCCTTTTAGGATCCATGTGGTGCCAGCAGGGGGAGCTGCCAGAATTTACAATCCCTACTTTCTTAGACTTTTGCTCGACTCTCAGGTTGTGTACAAAAGGAGCCACCCTGCCTTATCCAGGAGAGGATGAAAGGCAAAGCTCGGGTGGTGGTGGAAGATGAAGGAGAGAGAGAATAAATAATTGTGTTGTGTTTTTGCAATATGGTGAAACATTTTATAAGGTATTTGATTGCAATAAACTTTTATTTGCATCCAGGACTTGTGTCTGTGTGGTTATATCTGGGGTTCAGGGTGCTATGATGCCCCCTACAGGTTACACAGGATAGACCAGGGGTTCTCAGCATCGGTCCTGGAGGCCCACTGCGGCTGCAGGTTTTTGTTCCAACCAGCTTCTATTTTAAATTGGACTCCTGGGCTAATTAAGTGAAATGATATTTGCCTGGTTCTGTGTTTTGGGAAAACTGCAGAAATTAGAAAACTAAGTTTGGTAAAAAAAAATATATATATATATATATATATATATATATATATATATATATATATATATATACATACATACATACTGTTTATATACATTAAAACATACCAAGCAGTTATATGGGAATAATATATTTTTTTTTCTTTTTAACAATATTTTCATTGTGCTCCTAACCTAACCTAATATTTTCATCTTGATTTTCATTCTATTTTTCACCGGGTGTTCTAATTTTTTTATGAATTCATTATTTTCTAATTAGTAGGTCTAATGTTAAAGTAGTTGCAGCCTTTGATTATTCAGTGTTGTTCGCCTGGGTGTCTGCTCTACTGGTTGTCATTATTAAGATACAATGAAGGGCAGCAAACTGCACAGAGAAAGGGCAAAATATATTAAAATCAACAAAAGAGAGTTAAGCATTTAAATCTCTCGCAAAAACTGAAATATTCCTAAATGTCTTATAAATATAAAAATCATGCTGCTGTGCTTTCTTAATCTATATATATAAAAGCCAAATACCATTGACTCACTCACGAAATCTCCCAAACCGTGAGGACTTGGGACTTGTAGGTTGCCCTTGGCCCATAGGTGCTCACTAAGAAACAGTTTTAAAAATTTTGTGGTCCAAGCGCAATAATTTCTTATAGTTTTTTAGATCCGTTTGTATGTCTGTCCACTATTCACAAGAGAACTACTTAACAGATTTAGATCAGGTTTTTTTCTATAATTTGCTTGAATATTCCATTGATTTTGCGACTTTCCCAACGCACTAAGTATCATAGTTTGTTTCCGGTACAGATTTATTAGCGCAAATCCGAAAGAAACTCATCAGGCTGCGGGGAGGGGGCGGGGTCCTACTCACTCATGCATTTGCCTCAGGGCGTAGTCTTAACTACGCTTAGTTAGCGAACGAGAGAACTACTTAATGGATTTAGATCTTTTGTTTTCTATAATTTGCTTGAACATTTCGGTTGATTTTGCGACTTCTATATTGCAGGAGCAATATATTCGCGCTAATCCAAGACAGAGGCTATGGGCCAAGAGAAGGGGGAAGAGTGACGTCAGGAGTAGAAAGCTGCGCTGGGCCCTCCTCATTGTCCTGTTTCACTAATATGCGTGCAAAGCAGTGGGGGATGGCTAGTGTAGAATAAGAGAAGAAAAAAAAAAATACCAGCTAATTAAATGAGATCAGTGTTATCAGGTGTTGTTACTGATTATGAATCTGGTTGGAACAAAAACTTGAAGCCACAGTGGGCCCCCCAGGACCAACTTTGAGAACCCCTGGGAGTGACCCACACATACCCACAAAAAGCCAGTTTAAATCTGTCAATTATCCTGACATTAAAATCTGTGAGAAGCTGAAGGAAAACTGCAGCAAATCCCACACAGACAAGGAAAATGTGCAAACATACAGAAAGTACCCACTTCAGTATTCCAGTTTACGATTGTGAGCTTGTAAGCCAGCAGCATTAACCATGGTGTCATTAAGAAATTAAAATAAAAAGCTGCATTTTTGATGCACAGTAAGTTTTCCTGAAGCTGTAAAATATATATAGGTTGGATGCTTGATAGGAAGCACTTGCAAAAATTTCATATTTCTACCATGAGCAACCATACTGAAGTGATGAGTGTACTTTCTTAGTTCTTAAAACACAACTAATTTAACGCTGAAAGGCTCCACAGAGAGGAAATATCAAGTGTCATAAATTAAAGTGTATTAATGAAAACAATCCCAGGGCTTGCCAGTCCAGCTAAGAGCTGAGACAAATATAATTTCTTATTAATATGTTTCACTCTTAAATGATGAAGAATAATAGTAAATATGTTACTATGACAGAATTTCCATAAACATCATTTGCATGACAGTACACATTTATGCCTGTCAGCAAGTGTTTTCACATACAGATACAACTCTGAGATACTGATTCTCTTTTGTTTCCACTCTGGAAAATGTTTTAAAATGTGGTTTGTTCCTTTTAAAAATTTCCCATGGCAGTTCATTTTTATAATAAAAAAAAAGAATGTCAGACCATTACAGAGACACAGCAGTGTCTGAGAGGAGAGTGCACAACAGGTAAACATTTAACGTTTAGAGAAACACGACACATATACTGCAACCAGGTGTTTTTCTTATTGATGCAACTGCATGATAGAAATGAGAGCAGACATTTCAGTTAAGTGTACTTCAAAACTCCAAAGGCTTTCTGCAAACACAATACCACAGCAGCTGTTTTCATGCTGGGTGAGTGCTCATCTGCTGCCCATTTTATTTATTTATTTATGTTTTTTGGTGGTTGAGCATTATGTAGTGCATCAGCAACAGCATCTAAAACTTCATATTGTTACTCCTCAACAAAAATAAAATAATTTCCAATTTTATTTATATGATATTATCCTTTTATGTTTTCATCCAGTAATCACAATCTGAGTCACTTCTCCTCAGTAAGTGAGAGGATAGGAAGTAAACACCAGAAGAAAAAGTTCAGACATCTTATATTCCTCTAAGACTTGAAAACAAAGCTTTGAATCCAAAAAGGTTTAGATATTTTGTAGAACAACTCAGCAAACACACGGAGAACATGCAAACTCCAAACAGATGTAGAATTTACAACCAGGACGCTGGATGTGTTGACCATCAGTGCTAACCACAGCGCCACTGAGATATCCTTCAGATAATACAGCACATCCCCACGTAAACGTGAGGTGCACTGCAGTAAAGGCTGCTTTCAACTCAGCAACACTATGTGGTGAACTGCTGATATTATAAAGGAAACTCAATTGGATTGAGCACTAAAGGATCCATGATAACTCCCAATAGTACAACAGTGTGATCTGTGTCTATTCAGATTTCAAGACTGAGCAAAAACAGACATCCCGTAAAAGTCTCTGTGATCAATTTTATCCAACCTGTCACATGAATAATCATTAAGTTTATTCTAGCATCAAGACCAAGTCTTCATCTTTGTTGTGATACTCACTGAGAAAAGAAAGAAAATAAAAAGCAAATGAAAAGCTCTCTCCAAAAAGAAATGAGAGGTGAGTGTGACATCAAGCAATTCTATGAGTCGTAAGTACCAAAAAAATATAAAGAAGCTAGAACAAGTTGTGGTAATTATTTTAACAGAGCAAAAATTAAGGGATGTATACAGAAGATGGGGTCATTAATAAAGTATAAATAATCTTCTTGTCAAAATTTTATTTGACTTGGAGAGATTTTTAGTCTAAATGTTATGAAACTACAGAGCAGGTCAGTGCTCTTTTCAAGAGAAAGAAATAAAAGAGACAAAAGTACACGTACTACAGCATGAGTCTTGATCTTATACAGCAGTGGTTCTCAAACTCAGGGCTGGAGACCCTCATGTGATTGCAGGTTTTTGATCTAATCAACTCCTGTTTTTTAATTAGAATTTTGGTCTAATTAAGCAAGCCGTTATCTCAGTTTCTGTGTTTTTGGGTATATGTAGAAACTATTAAAGTTTAGTATTTTTTTTTTATTATTAAAGTGTACCAAGCATTTATATTGTAAGGGACGGCCGGCAGTTTATCCCGGCCACGACAACCCAGTAATGGAAGGATGGGGGAAGGCAGCTTATCAAGGACACGCTGCCTCCCCCAAGACGATAGATGGCAGCTATCCTGGACTGCAGCGGTGCACCGGATGCCCACAGGGCACTATGGGACTTGGAGTTTGGCAGCACAGTTTGGCAGCAATACTGCTCTTAGAATATTTAGTAGCAGCTTTTATTTTAGTAAAATATGTGATATTTGCAAGGATGTTCACTGTAGGGTATTTCAACCTGACAGCACCTTTAGGGTTGAGTACAGACTGTGTACAGTACCATCAAACATTCCACTTTGCTAAGCCAGACAACTTAATGCACCATTCTATTCTCCTTTTTACATGACAGGGTAATTGCTAAATGGAATTTTGTCTCCTCGTTTTTACGCTCATGTTATTTTAAGTTACATTTCTATACAATTTGCCAGTGGCCTTATATAACACATTAACAGCAAAAACATAAATCTTTTGCATAGCTGGGAGAGCACATTGTTTAAAAGTAAACATATAAACACGACAGCTGCGGTTCACATCCAATAACCAGAAAAAAAATAAATTATACACTTATCTGAAAAAAAATTACAAATAGAGCAGAACAAGTAAAGCATTAAAATACCTATCAAATGTGAACATCTGGCAAAAAATGTTGGGTTCTTTGGTTACATAAGAACATTAGAAAATTTCTATCACTGAGAGAAGTCAGCACACAATCACATTCAGTTTAGGCTGTCCAGTTGGTTCCTGTATACTTGGACCTAACCTCTTCTAAAGCGCCATGGGCCTCCACATGGTGGTCCGCTGGACTTTTTGTTTTCATTCTCCTCCATTATCAACAATTTTTTTTTATTTTAATCCACATACAAGTACATATTCTTTGAACTTGAATTTCAAGAAGAGCACAATATAAACATAAACTGAAATTAAATATTGTGCTTCACATCAAATAAATTCCATGAAGGGCATCATCTCCTAAAGATCCCATAAAGAAAATGAGTGGATAAAAGAAAAAAAAAATACTGATCTTTACAAATACATTAATACAAAGTGTGAGGCAACATACAGAAGAAACAACAACAAAAAAAAAACTATTACAGAGTAAGTTTGCAATTCTAATAAATTATGATTTGTATTTGTTGATTTTAGGTATATCTGTCCATACCCAGACGCTATATGAAAATTTTATAATTACAGTATGTCATGAGAGTGTTTTTAAAGTGTTTCTCAACCCTTTTCATATGTTTATTTAATGAGCTTTCTACATGGAGACAATTAAAATGACAGTCTGCCGTGTTTGATAGTTTGAGATTACACATTAAACACCCAGGCGACCAACCTTTGAATCTCCAGGAAGTATGCACAGTAAATTCCATTCATTGGATACTTTACTTATTGGTCTTGTCTCTTTTTGGACAATCTGTTGTTTAACCTTTTTTAATTCTACAGACAGACTTATTATTTTTAACTTTTAACTTTGTCACATTTTTCTTCCAATGTTTTGTGAAGAACCTTTTGGAAATTATCCTCTCTTATTCTATAAGAAATAAATACTGATTTAACAAAAAAGGATTTTATAAATGGGTTGTAACACAGACAAAGTGACATAATCTATATTATAAGAGTTAACAGTTCCCATATACCTGTATCATTTAGTAAGACAATAGGAAAAACAAAGTGCAAAATGCAAAACTGAATAATAAACAAGTATAATTCAGTTGCTAGTGCCAGGATAGCTATATTCACAGGCGGGTTACCATTGTGTGGGTTAAATAGGGGTGAGAGAGGTAAGGTGGATTTTTTAAACCATTCAGTTTTGTGATCTACAAACAGCACAACTACCAGATTAATGGTTGATTACTGAGGACTTGTTTTGTGTAGTTCATTTTAATAATAAAGTACTATTTTACCATATGTAATGCATACATGCTTCAAAACCATGTAAATATAGAAGGGGCAAAACACTGGTATTCTTAGTATTTAGTATTTTAATATGCAAGGGAACAAAATCTGAATTCAGTTCATATTTAGGCTATTCCCAACATTTATATTTGTATCTGTTTTTCATTTTATGTGGCTATTTATCATATGTACCGGTGATAGATTGGGTGTGTGATAATGCTTTTAACTGGCATATTCAGTTATAACTAATGACTGACCCTTTTAATCATATACTCACATACGCACACTGCTTCAAAAATATTAATATTTCACGGCAATTAGTTAGTTGTACTATATTATTATTGTTATTTAACGATTCCAGACATTAAAGAGGAATCAAATAATCTCCATCACTTTATAACATACCTTTCTTTTCACTTTTGTTACACAAGGTATCAACGACATTTATGCAGTGCATAACACCAGTCACAGGAACATAAAAACTGGTACTAAAGTTAATATATAAATTCTTAATTGAAAAAAGCACAAGAGAAACACTGAAACCAGGAAGAAAACAATAAATAACAAAAAACAATTTAGTCATAAAATGTACAGGAAGGAATGGCATAAAGCAGATACTGTAATCCGAGCCAAACTCAGCACAGCCCTTCTTAATAAGTATAACACAACAGTGCTGTAGGTACAGCTGATAACTCCCTATAAGCAAAAAAGAGACCTCATCAGACTAATTGAGGCAAAAGCGGCTTTGTCAGGGAATATAGAAACACACACACACACACACATGCATGCACGCACACACACATTTCACACTCACACACATTGCAGTAGGTTCAGAGAACATCAGAAAATATCTGCTTATCCTATTTTAACTTAAGCACTCTAGATATAAACAGGACACCTGTAAAATATCATTATGACTTTTCATCATTTCACTTGCTAACCTTTCTCCACCCAATCATCCTGTAATCTGCCATTTTTTACAAGATGTAATTCTTTTCGCTGTCCTTTTCTCTGATCAGATTTCTCATATAGACTGGTCTATGTTTTTTATTTATTTTATTTTATATGAAGAAAATATTGCATATAATAAAGGCGAACAAAGACTGGTTTATCTGAATCCATGCTGCTGATTTTAGCATTATGTAGGTAGGCAGTAAAGTGTATATAATGAGATATAAATGAGATCCAAGCAAGAAGCCTCTAAACAACATTAAACAGCAAGTGCAGACACATTGATGTGTGACAGACCTCAATTATTGGGCTAGTGCACAGTATGTGATATAACTGTTGTGTCCATCACTGCCATGCACAAGTCTGTCTTCCCGTTCCTTTGTGTATCCCTCACTTTGGCTGGCCCAACCCTCCTCTACCTACTGACACCATACTTTCATCACTGCTCTCATGTACCTTCCAGTATAAATGGTGATGTTCTCAGAAGTATAATCCATCTTCCTACATTCTCACAATTCTCTCTTGCTCGAAGTCTGAAGGTTGGACATATGGCCGAAGTCCTCTTTGCCAGAGCATGTCGTCCTTAAAAGTATACTAACCACCAGCAGCATAGTCATTGAGGTTCTCATTGCTGGTGCCTTTTAGACCTACTGTGGAAAAGTCCAGGGGGCATAACTAGCACACATAATTTGTAAAGGTGCTATGCTTGAAATCACTGTCACACTTCTTAATTTTAATATTTTATTTTCAAAAACCTGAAGATTATAATAGCCTTCTGCTAATCAAGCCAAAAACAACATACCAGATACATCAATTTACTTGTATGAAATACAAAAAAAAGCAAATGACAGATAGAGAACATGATGGCAACCAGAATTGAAGACAATGTACCTCATATACAGAAGTCACAATACCAGGGCGTAAAGCATTTTTGGTGATTGACCATAACTTCAAAATGCAATATATATATAAACAAAATGACAACACATGTTGTTAAAAAGAGCCTATTCAATTGTAGCAACAATTTAAAATCCAAATCTGGGATGACATTAGGAACACTGAATTTAAGTGTGTACATTATAACGTTTGATTTGAAATTATATTAATTCATATACATATATATGGTATATAAATGGTATATAAATATACTGCAAATTGCAAATATTAATTGAAGATCATCCTCCCAGCATTGCTCTACAGATAGAGTGAGATTCCCAGTTGTAAGGAAATGTATTGTATCATGGTCTTGTATATTGCATTGGTGTCAGAAAAATATACAATAATAATACTAAAGTTTCCATGTTAAAAAAAAAAAAAAATATATATATATATATATATATATATATATATATGCTGGCCAACCACAAGCGTTACCTGGTAGGTAACCACCCATACAATCAGATTGTGACACAGACTACGAATGCCGTGAATGTAATTACCCTGATCTACATGCTGTCAAATAAACGAACCACACGCCATGGCGCAACGTTAGGGGCATCGCCTCTGGCGCTGACATCCGAGGTTCGATTCCCGAGAGGGAGTGCAGTGGAGTGTGTACGCCTGATGAGCCCAGAATGAGGGCGAAACACGTGTCGCGTACTCTTTGCATTTATTTGACAGTAAACTATTTCAACCATTCTATGATCTGCTCCTCACAAACTGAGGGCACCGTGGCGGATGTTAGCAGATTGCTGGCCAACCACAAGCGTTACCTGGTAGGTAACCACCCATACAATCAGATTGTGACACAGACTACGAATGCCGTGAATATATATATATATATATATACACACATACATACACAAGCACACAAACACACAATAGAATACAGTACAATATATATATATATATTGTGGACCACCGGGGGGCATTCAATCGTCCCCAACCCCAACACAGACAGACTTGGGACACAAGTTCAGCACACACGTTTTTCATTTTTCTTTCTTACTCTTATGGGTAACACCTTCCCCCTTTTCCCACCTGTACAGCACAGTCACAAGCACAGTCAAGCACTAAACACTCTTCTTTTTCTTTCTCTTTCTTTTTCTCTCTCTCTCTATCTATCCTCCACTCATCCTCCAAGGATTGTTCACTTCCTCCCGACTCTGGCACCCAGATAGTGGCTGCTGGCTCCTTTTATAAGGCACCCGGAAGTGCTCCAGGTGCTTATCGACAAACTTCCGGGTATGGCAGAAGTGCTACATACAAGGGCTCAGCAGGTCTCCAGGCGCCCCCTGGAGGTGGCCACAGGCCCCAGCAGGGTTGAGCTTCCATGCTCCAAACCCGGGGGGGCTGTCCTCTAGTGCACTTGGGAAGGTAATGCTCTGGTTAGGCTCTCTCCCCCAGACCTTCCATTATAGGGGCATCCTGGCCGGGCAAGATCCCCAGCCATCTGCCACAATCTATATAATTTTTTTTCCTCCATACGAGATAAACAAGTAGTCTGGAAAACTGAACAATATTGCTGATTATCAGCAAGTTGCATTTTACATATACAGTAATTCTTTTAAAAATAATTTAGTTGATGGTTGAAAGTTTGGAGTACTCCTTAACTAAAGAACATCTGTACCACCAACATGTATTGTTTTTAGATCTGGTCTGCTAGTGTACACGACTGATGTCTGGGTGTTGTTTGGGAAACTCTGTGTTGTACTCAAGTGTACTAAACAAACTAAACCACAAGAAGTGAGAACTATGACAGTGAAGGAGCAACCCTGTACCTCATGAACCCATTCTCATTCTTAAGAAAGGTGTCTAACTTTTACTGGTTTGTGTGATATGTTGACAGCTTTGCCAATGAAGTAGTCCGCAAAGCTGACAAACTTCCCATAAGTGAACTTCTGGTAGTAAAGTGGCACCAGAACAGCTCTACACAACCCACACTGAGGTTCTAGTCTCTGCTTTCTCAGATTTTAAGATGTCAGATCAAATGATGGATTTGGCCATTTCTGTGCTTATTTATACCGTATCTACATGTGACAACACACCAATCACACCTAAATGAGATCATTTCTCAACTATAACTAATATCAAACCTACCTTAAGAGGAGCTTTAGACTACAGCGAGAGCATTAGGGTCAAGTTAGAAACAAATACTAGGAAAGGTGTCAGTTCATCATAGATTAACTATGTTTTATCAGTACCATATCCATTGCTGAGGCCCAGTAAACTATTCCTTGGATCTGGGAGGGGTTATGACAGATACCAGAGGTACAATGCCCAGCTCCACACTTGAAGGTAGAGCATGGACATGTATACAAAATACACTGTGGGTCAAGGTGATTTGGGTCTGGGACAGCCATACAGCAAAGGATCCAGTTGAGATTGTTAAAGTGTCACCACCATCCTTTCATCAAACCAGGAAAGTCGCTGATGACAAGAGACGGAAATACTGTGACATTAGTTTTGGCACAGCTGTCAGATGGCACCAAATAAATTGTATGTTGGCATTTTTCCCCAGACTGAATTACATTCATTGTCCTCTTGTATAATATGTTTGTGACTAAAGATAAAAAGAACGTGTATGTGTTGCATTCTCATTACAAACGGATAGGCAGTACATTTAGTGGCTGTGGTACTGTGAATTAAAAAAAACTGTAGTCTGTATTTTAAAGAATCAAACTGGACATACCAAACTGGCATGCTTTATGTCACCAGTTATCCCCCCCACCGCACCAAGGGGTTTGTTTGCAGGCATCAAACCAATCCTTAGCAGACACTTTATAGTATTGTTAATCAAATTACATTTTCCAGCCTTATTTTCTTTTAATCTGATGATGATATGTTCATGCATATGGCTCACATTTTTAATCTTCTAAAAGAGGTGAACATTCAACTAATTGCAAGCCAATCAAGAAATTACATAATAATAGCAAAAATATGACCTGTACTGAATAACACTGATATGGTTTCTTTCAACAAAAAATATGTGACATCAAAGTAGGAGCTGACTTATAACAGCTATATTGAAAATATCCTCAAAATCCCTGGGAAAATCTTATCACAACAGGCAAGAACTTACCACTAGTAGGATGAAAGGAACTATGAGGACACTAATAAGAACTTCCTCAACTCCAAATCTTTCTATTGTGGAGGAAACGTATGATCATCTCCAAGTGAACACGCAATTTAAAAGAAATGTTGAACGTGAAGATAAAACCACATTATTTTTTTTAAACCTAGATGTTTAATTTTACTGCGGTGGGTGGCACCCTGCCCGGGATTGGTTCCTGCCTTGTGCCCTGTGTTGGCTGGGATTGGCTCCAGCAGACCCCCGTGACCCTGTGTTCGGATTCAGTGGGTTGGAAAATGGATGGATGGATGGATGTTTAATTTTAGAATTTACTTGGATTATTCAAGTTCATTTAGTTTGCAGGGCGGCGCGGTGGCGCAGTGGGTAGCGCTGCTGCCCTGCAGTTCGGAGACCCGGGTTCGCTTCCCGGGTCCTCCCTGTGTGGAGTTTGCATGTTCTCCCTGTGTCTGCGTGAGTTTCCTCTGGGTACTCCGGTTTCCTCCCACAGTCCAAAGACATGCAGGTTAGGTGCATTGGAGATCCTAAATTGTCCCTAGTGTGTGCTTGGAGTGTGGGTGTGCCCTGTGGTGGGCTGGCGCCCTGCCCAGGGTTTGTTTCCTGCCTTGCACCCTGTGTTGGCTGGGATTGGCTCCTGTGACCCTGTAGTTAGGATATAGCGGAATGGATGGATGGATGGATTTAGTTTGCAATTTTGACATTTAAGCATTTTCATTGATGCTGTCTTTTTACCATATATGTAAGTTCTTAGCTATTAGTGATTTACCAATTCCATGTCACTAGTAAAACTGCCGATAGTCCTTTGGGTATTTATAAATATTTTATTATTGCCTAGTAAGTGAGTTTTTGGACATTTACAAATATTTTACTATTGCCCATTAAGTGGGTTAATGATCTGGAACAATTTGTCATCAACTTCTGCGCTAATGCCTCCTTGGTGGTTTTGCTTGATTTCCCTGCTCTTTCATTACATGCCACAACTTCCAACTTTAGTATTTTAAGAACTGCAGAATTGTGTTACACTGAAAGTAGCACCCCCATTCTGCATCTTACACCAAGTACACATATAGTAGATGTTTTTAAGTTTTCTTCTTTGTTCATTCACTGCACACTTTCATTATTTTCAGTATCCGCCTCTGTACATGCAGCCTCCCAGTCAACTGGTGTACCAACCCATTATAATTAATAATTACAAACAGGACTATAATCTATTACGGTACTTGAAAAGAAACAGAAAGATGCACATGCAGTTAAAATATAGGCAAAGTCACAGTGACTTCCAGTTTTTGCCATTCTTAACCAATGTAGAATTAAACAGACATGCCTATATATAAGATTTCCTGCACAGCACAGACATTTTAACTCACCCTGCTTTTACTTCTTAACCCTTTAAACTAGCTTTCTGTGCTTCACTGAGCATCCTTTGATTGGCATGATTTAATTACAATTAAATAGTCATTCTAGTTCTCCTAACCTTACTGTACGTCTTCATCTCAAAGAAATGCCACATGCCAGGCTTTTACTGTCACTCAGTCAAATTAAAGCAATTTTGCCTTCAGTGGTTTTCCTTTCAACAACCTGGCTTGAACTGGCTGGCTGAGCATTCTGCTAATGCACTGACTTTACATTCATTCATAATTATCCTTAATATATGTAGCATGAACACTGTTTATCCTGCACACTCATATAACAGAAAACAACAAAAATAAAGTTCTACTTTTTATTTTAATTTTAACATAAAATAAAAGAAACCTACTTAATTAGAGAAAGTGTTCAGACTACTTTTAAGTAAACCACTCTGTAATTCAATATTAAGCAATTTTTCAGTAAATTAACTGTACAATTAATCAATTAATCAATTAATTATAGCTATATCATTTTTTTCCAATTTCTGATACCTGGAAATGGTCTGAAATGCATTGGTAACAGACATAAAAAATTAAACTTATTTAAAAATCTATAACATTTTTCTTGAAGTTTATAATTTATTTTATCTTCAGTCAGAGGGGTAGGTTTCTGTGAATGTGACAGTTTACAATGCATACAATGCAGCTTCAAAAAAAAGGATCATGCAAACACAAGGCTTGTCTGTACATCAGAACGGAAAAAAACGAAAAAGACATGCTGAGCCTGAGGCTGAACTCACCACTCCTGGAAACCATTTGTCCAGTCGCAAGCACTGCCGGTCAGACCATTACTTGGTTGTCAAAATGTTGCAATTTCTCGATACTTTGGACATACGAAACTGTGCTGAAAAGTCATGAGGGAGTCGTGCAATCCTTCATCCCATTTGAATAAAAACCATGTTATCTGACACCTTTAGATCCAGCAACCGCAGCTGTCAAGCGTGACATGCTCTCTGACTTTAAGTTGCGTAGTGTGACACACAGCAGAAATTCTTGTAGGTCAAATGAAATTAAATGTGAGCTTACTTTTGAATGATCATGGCCATTAGGAAATACAGTAATCCCTCCTCCATCGCGGGGGTTGCGTTCCAGACCCCCCCGCGAAAGGTGAAAATCCGCAAAGTAGAAACCATATGTTTATATGGTTATTTTTATATTGTCATGCTTGGGTCACAGATTTGCACAGAAACACAGGAGGTTGTAGAGAGACAGGAACTTTATTCAAACACTGCAAACAAACATTTGTCTCCTTTTCAAAAGTTTAAACTGTGCTCCATGACAAGAGAGAGATGACAGTTCCGTCTCACAATTAAAAGAATGCAAACATATCTTCCTCTTCAAAGGAGTGCGCACGTCAGAGAGAGAGAGAGAAAAAAGCAAACAGTCAAAAATCAATAAGGCTGTTTGGCTTTTAAGTATGCGAAGCACTGCCGGACAAAGTAGCTGCAAGGAAGGGAGCAAGCATTTTTCAGCATTTTTTAGAGAAGCGTCCGTATCCTCTAGGCTAGTATGCGAACAGCTCCTCTGCTCACACCCCCTCCCGTCAGGAGCAGAGAATGTCAGAGCGAGAGAGAGAGAGAGAGAGGAAAGCAAACAATCAAAAATCAATACGTGCTGTTTGATCTTTTAAGTATGGGAAGCACCATGCGGGAAGCATATCGCTTGCAAAGCAGCCACATGTAAGCCCAGCCAAAGAAGGGAGCAAAGTGAAGGTAATCTTTCAGCGTTTTTTGAGGAGCGGCCGTGTCCTCTAGGGGTGCGAACAGCCCCCGTGCTCACAATATATTTGAGGAGTTTTATTTAATACGTAATATGCGCTCTGGTTGGATAGCTTCTCAACCATCTGCCAATAGCGTCCCTTGTATGAAATCAACTGGGCAAACCAACTGAGGAAGCGTGTACCAGAAATTAAAAGACCCATTGTCCGCAGAAATCCGCGAACCAGCAAAAAATCCGCGACATATATTTAAATATGCTTACATATAAAATCCGCGATAGAGTGAAGCCGCGAAAGTCGAAGCGCGATATAGCGAGGGATTACTGTATTAATTTTTTACTGTATCACCTCAGTGCACCAATGAGCAAATAACTCAACAAGTCGCACTATGTTTTTAAATACTATTTATCATACATGAAAAATCTACAGTTTTATTGCTTTTACTTTACTCGATTTAATTACTTTTTTTTTTTTTTACAATATTGACTTAACCCTCTTTTCTGCATAATTTCATAATCAGCAGCATTCTGTGAATAGCAGTTTCTTCTTTGGCTCTCCAAATATAACCTATTTATCAGTTCTGCTGGAATAAAAAAGACAAACAACTTTACCTATCTTTGGTTTCTTCTTTTAATAACATAATATTTTGAAAACCTGCTTAATCAAAGTCAACGTCAAAGCAAACTTTATTGTCATCTCAACCATATACAAGTATACAGATAAGACAAAATTGCGAAGCTCAGGGTCCACAGTGTAACAACATGAAGTGCAAATAAAAATATTAAAACTAAATTAAAAATAGAATTTAAATTTAAATTTAAAATTAAAACACAAACAAGACAAGACATTGTGCAAAGACAAGACAAAGAAGTAGCAGCAATATTGACGTGTAGTAAGCAATATGAATATTGATGCAATGTATGGTATTATGCAATCTAGATACATACAGTAAATATAGTCAATAGATATTTAATACAATAAATAAATAATAGATATAGATAATACAGAAATTATCAGTGTATGATAATAGTTGTTTAATACATGTGTAAACAATGACAGGCCAGAATGTTTCATAGCAGAAGGATATCAAAGAATATCAAAGGACAGTGTGCAGTATGAGATTTTCAGTTCTTTTTTACATGCACATTAGTCTTTGCAGGAAAGTGGCT
Organism: Erpetoichthys calabaricus; assembly: GCF_900747795.2. Lineage (NCBI taxonomy): Eukaryota > Metazoa > Chordata > Cladistia > Polypteriformes > Polypteridae > Erpetoichthys > Erpetoichthys calabaricus. The sequence goes on along the minus strand of NC_041396.2, from coordinate 161,435,854 downwards.
TGCATGTATAAAAGTTCTGTTTTCAGAGGCAGTGCGGAAGGCCACAGGGGGCAGCATAGTGTTAAGGAGTCTGACAGCTTGGGGGTAAACAATATCTTGCAGCCTGGCAGATTTGGTTCTGATGCTGCAGTATCTTCTCTTGGATGACAGAAGTGTGAAAAGTCCATGTGAGGGGTGTAAGGGGTCCTACACAATGCTGCAGGCCTTGCGGACACTGCGTTTGTAAAATATGACCTGTAGTTAATGTAACACAGGGTCAGTTTAGGACTGGGACCTACCTTGGCAACACTCTGCATACTGACCAATGAATTAAAGGTCACTTGTAAAGGAAAATATAATAATTTAAATGTATATCACTGATAATCAAAAAAGTAAAATTCATCTGGTACATCAAGAGTAAACTATAAGCCACTTGAACCCGCAACAACTAATAGAGTAAACACAAGTGGGCTGAGACATACTGCTCTGTACTTTAATAAAATAAAAACACATGAAGATGCTAATTAAAGGATACTAATTATCTCCTTAAAGGTTTGCCTGTGTCCTCTCTTCTACTCTTAATGTTATTTTAAGGTATTGCAGTTCCAGTAATTAACTTGTTTATCATTTCCTTACAAAAAAATGCCGTCTAATTTCAGTAGGCTAGAAAGTCTAAAAGTGTGCATATTTTTCATCAGCAAAATCATGTAATTTTGTGTGGATCAGTGTTTGCTCACACTTAACAGGGTTAATACTTTTATAGGAAATATACTTAGTGGAACATCTTAATCATGCAAAACATAAACAAAAACTAACTAAAAACACATTTGAACCAAAACGCATTGTTTCATACAAAGTTATTTGCATTTCTATGCATAGGGTGTCACATTGGTACTGTGGCTAGCACTGCTGTATCACAGATCTTGAGTGCTGGACATTGAAATCCCACACCCGGACAATGCCCAAATGGAATTTTGCATCTTCATTTAATGTCTGCATGGCTTTTCCACTATTCTGCAGTTTTAAACTGAGATGTGCATGTTAGATTAATTGGTGATTCAAGATCAACCCTACATGAGGGCAAGAGTGGATGTGTGTGCATGCATGGACCCTGTGATGGGCTGCCATCCTGCCCAGGGTTGGTCTCTGATCTTGCTAGAATAAGCTCAAACTACCCGTGACCCTAAACTGGATTAAGCAGGTTTGAGAATTAATATCTATGGGTATTAATATTTTTAAATATTCTGATTTAATCAACTATGAGTCCTGGAAAACATGCTTGTCTCTCGCAGGGCATATTACACACACCCACATTCACAATACAGCACAATTTATAGTTGTCAGTTACCCTAACACACACATCTTTTTGATGCAAGAAGAAAACTGGAGGACCTTAGAGAGAGAGAGAGAGAGAGAGAGAGAGAGAGAAAACAGCACTTTCACTGTTACCTGATGGAGGCACTCTAGCCGCCTAAACCCGACACAAGCACACACCAGGACACAAGTTCCAGCACAAATTCCCACATGTTTTGTACACGTGGGGAAGAGCTTTTCGCTCGCTCCCCACAGCAGCACAGTACAAAGCCCCAAGTACAGTCTACAGTACACAAACATTTCTTTTCTTTTCTTTCTTCTTCCTTTTCTCTCTCTCTTTTGCCTCCACTTCTCCTCCAGAAAGCTTCGTCCTCCTCCACCTGACTCTGGCTCCCGGAGTAATGTCAGCTGGCTCCTTTTATAGGGCACCCAGAAGTGCTCCAGGTGTCTGGTGATCTTCTTAAAGTAGCATTTCCAAGTGTAGTGGAAGTGCTACACCAAAGGGCTCAGCCGTCCCTGCAGCGCCCACAGAACCCAACAGGGCTGTGTCAAACGCAAACCACTTGTTGTTGCCATCTAGCGTTCTGGGGGAGGCAGTACCCTAAAGAAGCTGCCATCTCCCATCCTTCCATTTCTTGGGTGTCCTGGCTGGGTTGGGCTACCAACTGTCCCTTACAACATAGAGAGAGAAAGAGAGAGGGAGAGCAAACAAGCAAACTCCACACACAAGGTGGCACGAGCTTTAATTTAAAACTAGGAAGATAGAACTGTGAGACGGAGTTAGAAACTTAATAATAGAAAATAATTTACTAATGGATCAGAATTAAAAAAAAAACAGAAAAACTTAAACAAAATATTAATAGCCATTTATTTACTGTCCCTCATTATTTAATTTTGGAGTAAAGAATGTCAAAATTTTTCCCAGAGACATTGCAAAATTGCCAGGAATTAACCCATTGAGGGGGTTGGTACCACACCATTACAGAGATTAATAAAACTTTTCCTGTAAAAGTAAACATCTCTTTAAGAAGGACATCTCTATTAAAAGGTTAGAGATTTAAAGGAATTACATTTTCAGAGCATGCATATTACTAATGTTTTTCAATAACCGATGAAAAACTGTAGTAACACTAACTTGAAGGTTATTGAAATTACTTACTTACTTTAGGTTATTAAAATAGAGAGATGCCTGGAAAATCGAGATAAACTTGTGGTTTTGCCTCTTTTCCCCCCCTTTAAAATTTTACCTATTTTAAAATTAGCACAGGTTTGTGTATAGCAGTTTCAGTCTTACTGTTCAAACATAACCTAGTTTTCAGTTCTGCTGGAGAAAAAAAGAAAACAGTTTTACATAATCATTGAATACAAATGATTTGGTTTACTCATATTTGCCTTTTTTCAGTCTCATAGATAAATGAATGAAGACAGTATGCCTAATCAGCAGCCTCAATTTGCAGGCTTTGCGTCTTTGATTTGCAGACTGCTAAGAAAATACGGGGTGATAACCAAAAGTGGAAGTTGCTCTTAAATTAACTATTTTATTTAATTTAATGTGCTTGTAAGATGATTAAGATAAAAATGTGAAAATTTGTGCCTATTGTTTCCTTAGTTTCCTATGTCTGTTAGCCTACATGTTATTTTTTATGTTGTTCTACTCAGTAGTTACTCATGCCGCATGAGCAAACCTGGAGTGTGTTCTTATCTATACAAATAAAAACGTAACATCCTCTTGTCTATCTTTTGAATACTTTGGATTCACTCCATTTTGCAAAATAAGGACCTCATTTCTACCTTCAGATCACATCTTGTCTGTTTGTATATGTATTTGTTCGCCAATCACCCAGAAAATGTAGAACCAATTTACACAAAATATTGCATATATGTTATCATTCATACAACTTAAAAATGCAGGCTGTATGGTGTTTAAAAAATTTAAGCAGGAAGAGAGATATAATGGGAAGGCAACCCAAAAACTATGCATTATTCCAAAATGACCGAGTTGATCTTAATGAAAGTTTGCATATATAATAAAGCAGAATAAACTTAAAATGCAGGTTACACTGCATTTCTAAAAAAAAAAAAATTCATCAGAAAGGGTGGTTATAGTTGAGGCAAAAAAATGCATCATTTTAAAATGTCTTAGCTGAAGTTTATAAAATTTTGCATGGGTATAATTCATGATACAGCCTAAAATCTAGATGGCCCTTTCAAGACTTCCATTGAGAAACAGAAATGTAAAACCAAAACCATGCCAAAGCGATTGAGCTAAAGGTTTTCAATTTTTGGTTAGGTTTGGCCCTATTTACACTGAAGGCTACATTTCACATCAGCGATTCAATGGAAATGAAGGTGGGTGAGGGGTTGACTGTGGTGTGATGGAGGGCAAACACAAAAATCTTATATTACTCAAAAATGGCTATGTATACTTTCACAAAATTGTGTATTTACATTATTATGGAAATTACATCACGTGTCTTCATCTTCCATTCTACTGAAATATGGTGAGAAAGAGACAACAACCACTTCTCCCTATTCTCTGACCAAACAGTCTTTACCTCTGCAGAGCCCTGGAGATGTTTTCAGGTGTAAGACTGTCATATTTTTTTTTTTCAAAAAAATTGGTTTTAGGTGTCCGATCTGTCAGATATGTGTAATAAAAATAGCAGAATCAGAAGTCACATCGCAGTATAAACAGTAGTGTAAACACGGCCAAAATAATCTGCAAAAAGATTTGATTTTTGTCTTTTTTTGCCAAGACTGAATAGATCTCTGGTTTAAGCTATGGAGTCTCACCCACCTTAATATACGAACAAGTATCTGTGTGTGTAAAGTGTATCTGTGTGTCCATGAGGTTGCTACAGTTAGGAAGAAAATTTTAAAAATAGGCAAAACATGAAATAAGGTTAAAAAAATAAAAAATGATAATAATAATGTCAAATAATGTTTTAAAAATAAAAACATTGGTCTTATTGGCCTATTCTTTTGTCCAATATTATACGCCATCAACAGCAGCATGGCAGAGACTTTCTTGCACCCACTCAGGCCACATGAGCAAGGTTTATAGCTGTAACACTAATGACTGATAACTTTGTGTGGTGGGCAATGGATGAGTTAAAATAATATGTCGAAGCGCAAGCTGGGAAACAAAAGCCTCAACACTGGCTAGAGTCACTAAACCAAGGTACTGCAACAGTGACCACTGCCACAGTTTCTCAGCAAAATGCTTCGACTGTAAGAGCAGTTAGTTCGACGAGTGATGCCGAGAGGAAGTGGAGAAAAGGGGCAGCTCCATCTGAAGAGGAAAAGGGATTAGGTGTGTATTATTTGTGACAGATAGGGGGCACTGTCATCCCCTTGAACCCTCAGACACCATGTCAGATACCAGATAAAAGTCCAATAATTATTTATTTTATAATAATAATGTGCACAAAGCACCCTCCACTCCACAATACTCCAATATAAAATCAATAATCAATTACAACACAATCTTCCACTCCCAGCAGCTCAGTCACCCTTTCTCCCAACTCGGCTCACTCCGCTGGGGTTTCCCAGAATCCTTTATAGTCCTTGACCCGGAAGTGTTTCTGTCCCTCAGTCCATGTGACTTTCTATCACTTCCGGCTCAGGAAAAAACTTCTCCTTTTCTTCAGCCTGGACGTATATCATTTCTTCCGTTCCCGTGACTTGGAAATACTTCCGGGCTATATGGAAAGTACAAGTCCCTGGGCCTCCCTGCAGCATCCCCTGGCGGCCCCCACAGTATCCAGCAGGGCTGTGAAGAAAAACTCCAAGGTCCATGATGCCCTGCTGGAACTTGGAGCACCTCCATGTTGCCGGGAGGGCTCCATCTGGCAGCGTGGGGGTATTGGCCGGGGTGAACGGCCGGCCATATACCACATATTGTACTGTACTGTATATTAGATTATACCAGACTAAATGGACAACCCAAGTGTCAAATAAAAAAAAAAAAATCTACATTGATTACTTAGATTTTAACCCTTCTTAGACAGATAGCATATCTAGTCTGTGATAAAAGGACTCCTAACTCTTTGCACAATCCTCAAATTCCCCTATCTAAAATATGCATATAGACACAAGTAAGCTACGGTGATGGCAGATGTCCATTCATGCAATACTTCTTTAAGGGCATCTGACAGCAGATGTCTTGATGAAAATTCATATGTATTTAAACTGAGGCAAATGACTTTACAACAAGCACAACCTAACTTCTGCCAGTCAGAGACACCAGACTGCACTGGTTTCTTCGGAAGAAACAAACATAACCACAGCAGCAAATTTTGACATAATGTGAATAAAACATTGGCTACATAAGCCCAGGTCAATAGGACAGATGAGATGACAGTATGCAATTATTCTAAAATCAGGGCAAACTAATAATTGATTGGTTCAGAATAAGGCTGAGGCTAGTATTCTTTAAACCCATCATGGTGAGCAATGCAAGCAGCTATGCCTCACAAACACTGAGTAAGCAGTGTAGTTCAGCACATCTAAGCCTGTGCAACTGCTCCTCCTGAAAGGTAATGGTTAGTAGGGGGCAGGCTATGAAGCAGACTGCAGTTAATGGCCTAGAATGGCACACACTCACAGGCTCTGTAGAGAAAGAGAGTGATACAAGATAAAATGTTGCTGCGATTTGGATATTTGCACAACCACACTGTTCTTAACAAAGAGCAGAAGAAAACCACTAATACAGAAAAAAGACACCCTACAACATGACATGATGGGCCATGATACTGTCTGGACTGTCTCCATGGGGAAATGTGATGGACACTTTGCTGAAGAAGACCTCACAGTAATCTTGGCTTTCTCCAAAATACAGATAGAGTTGCTAATGTTGACCAGTGAATGGTGGACAGGGATGCTATGAATGATGTAACACGCTACACCAACTTAAAGTTCCAAATTATTTCCCAGAAAACCATGGAGAATGTCACACTTCAAGAAATTGTGAAAATTTTTACTACAGATGTTGTGATGGCACGTCACAAGGGATCCTTCTCACCAAAATCAGAGCTGCTCACTATGATAGCCATACAGACAACACATGCTGCGATATGCTGAGCTGTCCATTGGGCATTTATGAAAATAATTGACTTAGTCTATATCAAATTCTTTGAAATGTACCTAAAACTGACTAATTTATTACTGTTGCACTATAGAGGATAGTACAAGCATCATAATTTCACCAGGATCTGATATGTCAGACATGTATGATTATCGCTGTCTGTTCCATCTTAACCATTTCCAAATATGGCCAGGTTGACCTCTGTTGCTAATTATCAATCAAATGTTTCTAGGTGCAACAGTGTAATGACAGAAATGGTTAATGAAACCATAGACAAGAAAGTCTTATCTCATCTCATTTCCTTACTTGCTTAATCTAGACCAGAGTCGCGAGGGGTGGTGGAACCTAACCCAGGTAGAATAGGGTGCAAAACAGGAACAAACACTGGGCGGGATGCCAGTACATCACAGGGTGAACGAACACACACACACACACACACACATACAGGTATCAAATACACACTAAGGCTAATTTAGCACTGGCAATACACCTAACCTACATGTCTTTGGACTGTGGGAGGAAACTGGAGTACCTGGAGGAAACCCACGCAGACACTGGGAGAACATGTAAATGGCAAGAAAGTCTTTAAAGTGTTATTTGTTTTCAGATATCTATAAGCCCTACAGTTTTTGTTTTGTTGTGGCTGATAAAACTGGTTTATTAATGTAGATATTTATGCTGGAGTGACAAACTGATTTACTTGGAAAGCCATGTACAGCACAATATTGAAAAACAATTCAAATTACTTTTGGAATCCCAGCAACTCTACCCTTAAATACATTGAAACAACCTTTTTGTTAGATTATTAGTTTCACAAAAATGCAACTTTAGTTCCTTATAATAGAAGGGAAAGACAAATGAAAAAGTTGCAGTCAGGCCCTTCCTCCATATGCTGAATACACCTTCTGTCATTCCCAGCAATTCTACAGCTGAAACATTTAAACAAACGGAATGGTCTGCATATGGTTTTCATTGTATGAACCTGCAGCCATTAACATAATGGTAGGAAATCACTCCTTGTTACGCAGTAACAGTAACTCTTTTGTGTTTATTTCCATGGCAGCTGTGACTACTGACCTCTACAGAAGCACATGGATTATGCTATTAGGAGGGAACTGGTAAAGCCTAAACCAGGTGCTGAAGGTGGCCTTCTTTTATCTTACGTAAGGAGATGCCAGTGTCATATTTCAACATATTTCTTAGGTCCTGCCAGCAGTATATTGATGATGTTGAGCCTCCCACGCTTTGCATTTCCATTCAGCAGTCTGACTGCAGTGTGTGGAATCAAAGCCATGCCTCAGATATGACGGATCTATCGGACAGACAGAAGGGAAAGGTTTTACTGTGGGTTTTATGAAGTGATTTCGAAGGCACTTTATGATAGTGCTCAGGATAAACAAGGCAATACAAAATAAATATTCATGGCGTGACCTAATTTGCAAATAGAATATTAGGTCTGTTTCCTTTGATCTTTAGCATTTAAAGGTCTCTTAACAAGAGTCAAATGAGCAAAACACGAAACAATTGCTGCTCTACATTTTTATATTTTCACATGTTACAAGGACATTAATGGCAAACAAATGAAAAATTAATCAATCACCCTTTAATGCATATAATAACTTTCACTGTCACTACCATTACTAACACACTATAACAAAATTCATTAAAAAATCATTTCAATAATACAAGACTAGATATCTTTTTTTTAGTTCTTTAATTGAGTTACTAATCCTAAATATGCATCCCACTGTAAATTTCTTACATCAAAATTAGAATTTCACGGAAAATCACTGCCCTAAAGCAGCACCAGTGGGCAATGTGCTGCTGGATCTGCTTTCAAATGAAATGTTAGAATTGAAATGCTGACTCTTAGTTGCCATCAAAGAGCTTCCATCACTGTCTGAAGTTAAGTGACACTCCCAGCAACATTCTTTCAGCTTAACGGTGAATCACATACCCAAGGACACCCATGGAAATTAAGGGGAAGTGCATTTAAAACCAGGAAGCACCTCTTTACACAAAGAGTTAAGCGACTCTGGAAGAAATTATTGAGACATGTAGTTAAAGCAGAAACATTGACAACTTTTAAGAAAAATCTGGATGCGATATTGGGACAGCTTAGCTAATAGCTAAACAAATGGGCTTGATGGACTGAAAGGTCTTCTCTCGTTTGTGAAATTTCTCACATTCCTTATGTTTTTCTTGTTGCCTGAGGAAATCTCCCAGTTAAGCATCCCAGTCTGTCCAGTTTAAAACATTTCCTAATAGCCTGCAATGTTTATACACTTTTGTTTATTTAAAGTAAATTTCACATTTGTTCTAAACTGGTATCTAAAATGAGATTATTTCAATGATCTTCATTTGAAACCTTGAGGTTTGCCTGTTTTTGTGATCAGCATTATATTATTGTTAAAGTGTAAATTACACTTTGCCAATGACTTAACCACACTGGCAAATCTGGAAGATGAACTACAGGGGAGACTAAGACATTGGGAAGAAGTCCTGAACACAAAGGATTAAGAGTAAACAAGAGAAACACAGAAATTATGGGGTGCACTAAAGGAGAGTAGGAAAGGGCTTAAACAAGTGAACAACGTGATAAATCTGGGATGAGTGTTTAGGGCAAAATGTGGTTGCGAAACAGCAATAAAGGAAACAGTTTGAGCAGAAAAGATAAATATGGAAGGAAGTGGGAGGAGTTGCACATGAACCAAGATTGCCAAGACAACCTAAGTGGAAATTGTATAAGGCACTAGTTCAACAAGTGCTGTTCGATGGCTGCGAAACTTAAGACCATAAGAAAGATGAAGATGAAAGAGCTGCTTATCAGAACAGACGTGTATGCAGAGATGGCTCCTGGGGGTCTCTTTAATAGAAAGAAAAGACCAAAAAAAATGAGGAAGTCCACCAAAAGGCAGTAACAAAAGTCAAGAAAATTAGGATGAGGTGATTTGGGCAGACTGTATGTAGTAACCTGAATGGAAAAGCATGACATCTCACAGTGGAAGGAAGAATATCAAGAGGAAGACAGAGGTTTAAGTAGAGAGACTTAGCATTTGGAGAGTGCTGGGTCTAAAGACAGAGGATGTCACAGACAGGGATAAATTGAAAGAAGGGATCTGGATGGCTGACCCTTAACAGCTGGGTAGCAGTTTCAAGTAAAAGAAAAAATTATATTGTACATATGGCAGATGTCTTTATCCAAGATGATATACACTACCACTGTTTATATACATGTTCTACAATTAAAACTTAGACAGATAAGTGACTTGATTTGCTGGGCTGAACGGCCTGTTCTCATCTAGATTGTTCTAATGATCAGTGCCAAGCAGTGAGTCAAGCATTAAAATGACGACATTGTCACTTAAAGTAAAATCATGACAAGCACATTGTACTATTTGCATATATAAACAGCTTCATTTGAGTACAAACGTACACTTTAATTCACATTAGTATTTATATCCTGACAGCAAATTTTCATTCAAAATGACTACTTCTATTACTTGGTCTTCTGTCCCAATAAAACGTTCTGTTACATCCAAGCAGCTATTTTTTTGGTGCAAGTATCCAAAAGATTTCCACAAGTGTAAATTCACTTTTTAAAAGAATTGGAAAGTCTAAAAAAATGTTGCAGTGCTTCTCTTGTAAGTATTTTTAAAATATCGTGGGGTATTTAACCACACAAGAGATGGTTTTATTGTTTATTCTTTGTTAATTGTTGGTATTTAGAATGTCTGTAAGAAAAAAAAACTAAAAAATATACCAGTATATATATAACAAAAGAACACAAGGCTATGTCTTTCTGATTACAGATGGGATGGGCCACAAGGAGTTCATTTAGAAGTTTTAATCATTTATTGTTTATTATCATTACTTGGATACAAAGAATAGACAGAGTCACAAATAATCAATGATTATTATATGAATATCTTGAAACTATAAAAACATAGATATTCTGCATGACTGTGATCTTCCCCCAGAAGTGGTTTGAAACCTCATTTATTACCTTAACTGACAACATGTCTATTACCGAAGTCTGAAAAACAGAATGGTTACCTCTGGGCTATAATACCACTTATATTATCAAATTCCAATTATCAAGCCCCTATAATTCATATTATGGATGCTATTGCCAGGGGAATAATAGACCAGGCCCCTTGATGCATGCTATTTGCAGATTATATTGCCCAATGTGGTGCCTCTATGTGATGCCCAGGTTACCTGCAGCTGGCATCTTCTCCTTGAACCCGGGACATGGACAGTCATAGACCAAGATGGATGTGGCGAATGAGGATACAAAAAGAACAAGGTTGGTGCAAAGTGTATCACGCCACTTTATTTTGACAAAAAAGTGTCCAAAACAAAGTGCAGTGCTTCTTCACAAATAAATACCCATAAAATCAAGTGCTCAGTGAGGATATTAAAAACCAATAAATAAACAGTAACACCAAGGGTAAGATCAAAAGTCAAGTTTGCCGTAATCTTTATCTCCTTTACTTTTGTCTTGCCGTGTTCACCCATCTCCCTGGTATGCACTATGGGGCTAAGACCCTGGCGGAAGCAATCCTCTGACTCTCATCTCAGCCACCTTGCCTCAGTGTCCACTAGGACACACTGAGCTACGCTCTGTCTTCGCTATGTCTCGCCATCTCCACCTAGACGCAGGGAGCCTGGCTTCGTCTTCCCTATCACATCCATCAGCATTTTCAGGATCCTCAGAGCAGCAGAAGTGGCCTAGTCCACTTCTGGAGCCCTTCTAATGCAGCTCCACTACGAGGTTTCCCATGACCACCTCACCACGTTCCATTTTCACTAGCTCCTAACCCAGTTTTGCTTTTTCTCTTCTCCATCCTCATTTTCTTGGTTTCTCACCCATCATTCTTACTCATTTTTCCAGACTTCATTTTTACTCACATGGATGCAGTACTCTAATTACAATCCACAGAGTGCCAATGTGGAACAGTTGAGCCAATTGCCCCAGACAGTAACAAGCAATTAGTTAGCATCCTCAACAAACACCCTGTGGCCGCACTGTGCTGTAGCCACAGGCACCCACAGAGCCTGATATGCATTGTTTAAATTTCTAAAAACTATACATCGTCACATGTGCAACAACACATTCTAAGAATACTGTAGAAAAGAAACTGAAGGAGTGGAGAAGAGCTATGGAGGATATAGTCCTTAAGATTAACAGGAAACAGGCAGAACGTCTAAGATATAAGATATAAGAACAAGATGGAGAAGTTAAACTCTTGTCAGAAAGGTTTAAAAGGGTGGAAAAGTTCAAATATCTGAGGAAATAACAGAGGATTTAGAGCTAGATTCACTAATAAAACCATAGAATGCTATCAGGTAGGAAAAACTGGAAAAGGATTTTGGGAGTGTTATGTGATTGAAGAATTGGTGTGATAGTGAAGGGTAAAGTATATACAACAGTGCACAGGAATCAGGCCAGCTTTGTGCTGGAAAGGATGTTGGGATAGACAAAGCCTGATAATGATAAGGAGGAATGAGAGAATCTGAGATATACAGTAGTTAAAGTTAGGGAAATCTATAGGAAAATACAAGCAAGGTTAAAGTGGTACAGATATGTAATGAGAAGTGAAAGTAAGAATGTGGGGAGAAAAATCATGGATATGCAGGTGTTGGGATGGAGAAGAAAATGATGACCAAAGAGAAAGTGGATGGACTGTTTGTAGGGGTAATCTACGGAAGAAAAGGGCTATCAGAAGAGGAAGTGTACAACAGATATAATGACCCCTCCTGAAAGAGGGAAAAGCTTTAGAAGAATAAGAAGAAAATTCACTTCAGGATTGTAAGTATTTTAGAACTAAAAAAAACCAACTAGAATTGTGTGGTTTAACAAAGAGTTGCTTCCTGAACACATTTGGGTATATCTTATGACTTGGTGGTCACAAAAATCACCTTGAAATTTTCCTATCATTTACTATTTTATTGCAATCACCTTTTTGTTTTGCGCTCTCCCCCACCATAACCTATTGTCTATGGGGGAGGAGCAAAAGCTTTAGATTCATCAAACATTTCAATTTTTGGTTTTCGCTGGATCTCGACATTTTAGGGTCCCTTGATAGCGAAAACATCGATATCTTGATGATGGGTGTGTGTGTGTGTGTGTGTATATGTGTGTGAGTAACCGTTTCTTAAGGATGGTCTAGAGCTAAAACGGCTGGACGGAAAGATACCAAACTCGAAACTTAAGGGTGTTATGAGATGACGATGTGCTGATTAGTTTTTGAGCCAAATCATGCAAAAGAAAGATGCACTGTAGAGGAAACCTGAAATACAATAATTCTGCAATTAATTATGAATTCTTCTCATTCATTGCTATCGTTCTGACTTATTTTATGATCAGAAAGATCAGCATCAGAGTGATAAATAATTACTGAAATGTTACAGCATAGAATAGTTCGGGTAATTTGGTTCCTATAGTGCAAAGCCTACTGATGCTCAGGTCCGAATTTTTTTGTGATTTCCTAAGCATACGTATATGGTGCAGCAACTAAAACCGGAACTATCTGGGGTTGATCTAAAAGAAGTGTCACTGCAAAACAGAAACTTGTGGCACATACTGTAAATCAATTTTTGACCCAACAAAGAGAATTTTGCTTCCACTTCATGTAAAACTTGGACTAATGAAAAATTTTGTGAAAGTAAAAAACAAGGAGAGTGAAGGATTTCAATATTTGAGACAGATGTTCCATCATAACTGATGCCAAGATTAGGGAAGGTAGTTTTGTTGGTCCACAAATCAGAGATATAATCAAGGAAAAACAGTTCATAGATCTACCCATAGGGCCAGAGGAAATCTCATGGAAGGCATGCAAAGATGTTGTTGAGAATTTTACTGGCAACTGTGCAAAATCAAACTAAGTTCAGCTGGTTGACAGCATGCTTCAGGAGAACAAAACCATGAAGTGCCGATAAAGATTCATTTTCTGTATTCACACGTGGACTTCTTCCCTGCTAATTTTGGTGTAGTCATTTGGCAAACATGGTGAAAGGTTTCACCAGGACAGTGAAACAATGGGAAAGCGGCACCAGGGCAAAAACTATCATTGCTAGTGGACTGTTTTTGGACTGAAACAAGAAGCATCAGCTGAGGAGTCCAAGTGAGAATCGACACCAAAATATTTTTAGCTTAAATAAACTAATGTAATATGTCAGCATAATTAAATGATTAAAGGTGGTAAATTCAATTTTTCCAAATTTCTATGAAATGCAGTCAATCTGAAATTATATTTGTGCTCAGCTTGAAGCTGTCCATCATAAACAAGAACTATTTTTCAAATCTGTTCTCTAGTTTAATATTTGCATGAAGTAATTACTGCTTGAAAGAGGTGTGACAAGCTAGTAAATAAAAAGTTTACTTTATGGTATCTGTGCATCCAACCTCTTCTCTCTTTCGTTCTCTTCATTCATCAGCCTCTCAAAGTACTCTTTCCATCTGCTCAACACACTCTCCTCACTTGTGAGTATGTTTCCATCTTTATCCTTTATCACCCTAACCTGCTGCACATCTTTCCCAGCTTGGTCCCTCTGTCTAGCCAATCGGTACAGGCCCTTTTCTCCTTCCTTAGTGTCCAACCTCTCATACAACTCATCATACGCCTTTTCTTTAGCCTTTGCCACCTCTCTCTTCACCTTGCGCCTTATCTCCTTGTACTCTTGTCTACTTTCTGCATCTCTCTTACTATCCCACTTCTTCTATGCAATTATCTTCCTCTGTATACTCTCTTGTATTTCCTCATTCCACCACCAGGTTTCGTTTTCCTGGAGTAATTTGTGACAGACGGGTATCAGCAAAAGTGAAAGGGAAGGTCTACAGGACGGTAGTGAGACCAGCTATGTTATATGGGTTGGAGACGGTGGCACTGACCAGAAAGCAGGAGACAGAGCTGAAGGTAGCAGAGTTAAAGATGCTAAGATTTGCACTGGGTGTGACGAGGATGGATAGGATGACAAATGAGTACATTAGAGGGTCAGCTCAAGTTGGACGGTTGGGAAACAAAGTCAGAGAGGCAAGATTGTGTTGGTTTGGACATGTACAGAGGAGAGATGCTGGGTATATTAGGAGAAGGATGCTAAGGATGGAGCTGCCAGGGAAGAGAAAAAGAGGAAGGCCTAAGAGAAGGTTTATGGATGTGGTGAGAGAGGACATGCAGGTGATGGGTGTAACAGAGCAAGATGCAGAGGACAGAAAGATATGGAAGGAGATGATCCGCTGTGGCAACCCCTAACGGGAGCAGCCGAAAGAAGAAGAAGAAGAAGTGTTCAATAAACACATGCAAAATAAAGATTTACTTATTTAGACTCTTCATGTAGTATTTTGACTTGGAGAAATATCAGAGCCTTGATCACATTTTTGGTCAAACTATATGCAAGAACACTGATAATTTGAGAAAGTTCACTGTTTCCTACAACTACTCATCCAGTTATAAACATGACAGTTCATGTTTTTATTTAAAAATAAAATTAGCTTCTAAACAGCAAATCACACTAAGCATGAGCTGTTCCTAAGCATAATTAACTTGACTATACAAACATGGATTAACCCGGCTTTAGGAAATATCTGCAAATGTCAACTTACCATTGTCTTAGTCATTTTGAGGTGAACTTATTGATTAAGGCAATATTTTAGTGTTTTTAGTGTCAACTAAAGCAAATAAAAAAAATGAAATATATTAAATCTTTTTACTGCTTATTTTATAAAGCAGTTACATCATGGTCTGAGTGTGTGCTTTGCTTTCAAACGCGTTATTCAATTATGGCTCATTCTTTGTATCTTTTTTTTTTAATTCATGCACTGTAAAAAGAGGTACTTGAGCTGAAACATTGAAACAAAGCAGATGCTACTGTGTGATGTTCTTTTTAAAGTTCAAAATCCTGTAATATAAATGATCAAATTAAACAATCCATTATACTTTTTAAAATGTTTAGAATTCATTTATAGCTTTGTGATTGTTCTGTCACAGGAATTTCTAGAGTCTGGCAACTGAAGACTACTCCATTTAGAAATTATAGATACTAAAAACATAACTGCTCCTGCTGCAGATTTAATGTAATCTTCTAAAACCAGTAGAGCAATTCAGGCACCATTAATGGGGATTTGTATAATCGCACATTTGCTTTCGGCAGGATTATCCTAGAGCTCCACGCTTCAAATTCTGCCAGTGACACTTGTTTTTCTCTAGGTCTTAACGCTAAAAGTCACACTGAACAACCCACTTGGAACACATCTTGGCTACTGAACTAGTATGTGAAGCAGAAAGCGGATGTTAAATGGAACATCTTTTGGGTTCAGTCCCAGAATCATAAAAAAATATTCTCATAAGCAAGTTAAAAAGCCCTTGTGATATTCTTGAATTATATTGTACTGTACATTATTGTACTGTACATGTAAATTTATTGATCCCCCATATAAGGGGTGTTTGTATAACTTTAGCTGACAAATGGTCAACTATTCAAAAGTAATATTCCAAGTTATGGGTCTTTAATGTTAATTTTAATGTATTTGTTTCAATTGACAGCAGTATTAGAAACAAATATATGGACATCTATGCACAATTTAAATTCTCCTTTATTAAGTTAGACAGTCAATTTGTATTTGGCCAGAACTATATGGTTTTTGGTACAGCAATGCTAATGTTTTTGATGCCCCATCTGTTGGAATTAAAAGTGCAATACATTTTATTACTGGATATTTTACAAAATACATTTCACAAGGTGGTGCATTGTACAGGACAGAGCTAAATACAAGGCAACACAGTGTAACTGCCAAAAAGGCAAAACTCAGCTTATATGATAGAGATAATATATGCATGCAAAAACACATACAGTACTTGTTACTTCTGTATGACTGGCTGTTAAGTAACCTCATTATATGTTTTTTGTTTTTGAATGTACTACTGTTAGTAATAATTGGTCCTCAATTATCTGCCAAAAAGGAAGTACCTACAATGGTACAGGATGGCTGAGGTCTTTAATAATACTGTTAGGCATTAGGAGGCAGTGTGTTTATATATATATATATATATATATATATATATATATATATATATATATATATTACACACACAAACACAACACACACATATATATATTATAGACAGACAGACACACACACATAAGCATACCACATATACACAAAGCAGTACCTCAGTTAATGAAGTAGATGCATTCTAGGATCTTATTTCATTATAAGAAACTGTGTTATCAGAGGTTGATTTAACAAAGAAGGAATATGGATACATATTGGTTTGGGGTGGGCTCCAGGGCTTGTGCCATTTGTCGTCTCTTTCTTTGTCCTCTCTGTAACTCTGTTGCTGCATGTAGCCACTGGCAGATCCTTTTATGTGGTTCCATAAGCTGTCATGTGCTTCTTTCACATTGCCAGCTCCACCTTGTACCTCACTCGGGATCACTGTCTACCCCACTTTCCCCAACTTTGCAAGACGATCCAGGATCCTTAACACAACTTTCCAGGGGCCATGCAACCAAACTATTGGACTTTAGCAACAGAGAATCATCTGTGAAGTGCAAGTTCTCTCTATCCGCACCCCCTCTTCTACGCTCTGCTACATGGCATTTCTTTTCACCACTTTTACCCTCTTTATAATCTGCATTTTTGTGTTAAAATATATTGCTTCACATTTTAATGCCACATTGATCAAATTATATTTTCTACTTTATAAAAAATATGAATATAACTACAATATGCATGAAACAACTAAGCATTCAAATATAATAACTTTGTGTTCTACAGCACACACAGTATCAGCAATAGAAAAAGACTACCACAGCACTCAAGCACACTACTGTTTGAATTTGGGCAGACACAATTAAATTAAAAAAATTTATGCTGACTTCATTATAAAGGAGGTTCACTCTCAAGAGGATTTATTAACCAAGTTACTATGGCATATATATTGTCACACATGCATGAACAGGAGGTATTCTCAGGGCTTAGGCACCGATTGTAATACTCCTCCAGAACATGAGAGGGTGCAGTTTTTAACTCCTCGTCATTTATCTACAACTCATAGGATCGGAGAGTTGATGACCTGTGAAGGCACACCCATTTTTGCAAGAACCTCCTCCCCTTCCGGGACAAAACCTTTACATTAATCAGTACCACAACTCAGTCTCATTAATGGACTCGCGTCTGGAAAGAAGTCTTATTGCACTGCTCATTATTCAAGTGTGCATTTACTTCATACTATATGTGGATTACCATCCAGTTCTCCAACTCTTTAACTGTGTTTTGCCTAATCTTTTTATAATTTTTACATATATTGTATATGTGCATGTGTGTGTTTTCAATTAATATTTCATCATGAGAATGATATTGGCTACAGTATGTGCCCATAAGGGGACAGAGAGGCAGAATTTCATGGTTTTTTATTTTTGATTTGATATACTTTGTTAATCGTCTAGGGGAAATTGTATTTTTGCATGATCTTAAGGGTCAAAGTGCAGAGTCAGTCCCAGGAGCAATTTTCACATTAAGGGCTTTGGTTAAAGGCCCAACGAAGGAGGATCCCTTCTGACAGTAGAACCAGCAACCTTCCAGATACCAGTGCAGACCCTTAGCCTCAGAGCCTCCACTCCTCTTCATGATGTTATATCTAAATATAAAAATACATTTCCTCAACTATTTCTGTACAAGAAATATTAAATGTCACTGCAAGGGATTATTAAATGTGAATATATTATGTGCAGCTCACCCATTTATCCACTCATTTCATAGCTTGAGAAAGCCATTTCTGTCAGGTTCTGAGCCTACTTGTTGCAATTCAAACTATCGAGTTACAAGGTACAAGCTAACTCGTGGACAGGGTGCCAATCTATTGTTGGGCACTCTTAACATTCATATTCAAAACTCAGATAAGACCTTACGACAACCCAGAGGAAATTCAGTTCAATTTAGTTTATTTTTGTGTAGCACTCTTCTCTGAGAAATGCCACGCAGAGATAAGGATTCACAATGACAGCTACTACACTGGGATTGACACAAAGTCTCCTGTGAATTAGTAACAGTGTGACACTGATTTGCCCACTGGGTGCATTCAGACAGTGTGTGCAAATCCAGCCATATGTTGAGGGAAAGCCATTCAATTAAGCCAGTTCTTACTTTCATGAGTACAGGCCAGAAGTTACTGAGAATATGTCAATTATTTAACAATAAACTTGTCTGCAAGCCTAAAGCTTCATAAGACAAAAGGGAATGAGTTTATTAGCATCTGCAATGAATGGAGTGCTGCTGTCCCTTGGGCTTTGAGTTCAGGGCCGTCAGGGTACACCATGCATCCTCTTCCCTTGTTTTCTTGAGTCTTTCTTGTTTTGTTCTTTTTTTTCCGTTTTCAAAGTCTAACAGTATGCTTCTAAGCTGGCTAAAATTCAAGCAGGCTGGCATGCAGCAATCCTAAATTCGAAAATGACGGGGTATTGATAATGAATGCTTAGATCATCTGGAATTCTCAGATGTACAGAAAAGAGGAATTCTTCACTGAAGCAAGAATCGCAAACATGTTTCACAAATATAAATATGAAATAATAATAAATGTCAAAAAGGAAAATGAATGACCTTTGAAGTACCTAGAGTAATGACAAAACTAAACTTTTAGCTAAGATTTATTCACACCCTCAGAGTCTTTTTTTTTTTTTTTTTTACATTTCCCAGCTCTTCCCATGTTTTTTTTTTCTTTTCTGTCAGCACAGCTGTAGTTTGTTTGTTTGTTATGAAGCTTTCCCAAGTCTGGGAAAAAATCAAATCTAAAGTGCAAGTGCAAGTTCCCAAATGCACTTGCCGCGCACATTTGAAATACATAAAAATGCATTTAAAAAACTGGCCATTAATATCTGAGACATTTGTTTCATTATCAGCAGTGTGCCAAATAATCTCCCAGAGTTTCCCCAAGCATGACTAGGGGCTATGGAGCCTTTGCTTTGGAATTTGAATGTGTTCCTACTCTTTTTTATTTATTCCAGTCGCTGCCGTTACACCACACTCTATTATTCATCATGGCGTGACGGACTAATCTTGTAATTTCTTTCTTTATCTTCTGAAGGCCACCATTCAAACGCACTTTTTCATTTTAACTTTTTCATCCCTCTTCCTTGATGTTTTATCCTTCCCATTCCCTACCCCATTCTCCCATTTCTAGTACTTTTCTAGTACTTCACTCAAGAAAATAAGAAAGGTTCAACATCTAACCAATGTATTTCTAACATTTTTTTTTATTTTTAAAATTTAATTAACAACCAACTTTTGCAAATACACAATGATCTTGCAGAACTGTCCTGAATGCCAAAAACAGATTTACATGCGAGAGACAGAATGTTTTAAAGTTTCATATAGACCTTAAAGCCAGCTTTGATAGGCAAAATATGTTTACACTCCCAGTTTAATTCCACACACTTTTCATTTTTTGTTTGTTTTGTTGTGGAAAACAATGACAGAGCTGCCCAAAATATGCCAGCTTCATTGCTGCCTCCTCTCTTTTTTTCTTGTTCTATTGTTTAGGCAGATTAGCATTCGGTCAGACTTAATTATGTATTTAAGCTGTACAGATCTTTTGCATTTTATTAATTATTAAGCAATGCCCCGGTGGAATTGTTAATTACCTACCCACTTCATCATAATGGCCTAATGCCAGCTTTTACATTACCCTTTATTGGCCACTTTCTATGTAATTGTTCTGATAGCTTGCATTTTATAAATGTATTCCTTTTTAAAAATAAAAATAAAATTAGATTTGCTTTTGATTCTGAAGCATGGATAATTCAGTTTCACTTTAATTTTCTACTTGTGTTTTGATTTAGGAACTGTTATTTTGTCATTTATTTATTTATGTATGTATTTATTTATTTTAAATGCTATACTGCAGTCTTGATTTTTTTTTTTTTAACTGGAAGTGATTTTTTGGTAATCCGTTTCCACGGTGAAGTGGCTTGGTATTAAACAGTCCCAGAAGTTTCACTATGTGACATTGACGCGCCGATATTGAAACTGATGCCACCTGTCTGTCATTGTTCAAGATTGTGGATATTCCCCTAAAAAAAGTCCTTCAAGTGTTGCAGTGTAGATATTCCAGTTACAAACTTTTGGGCTATGATTTTTGTTTCTCGTTTTGGCTTTCACGCATGATCATTTGTCTTTCTGGTATCACACCCCTGCTTTGATTTTTGACTAATCGTTTATCTCCTGTTCTAACTACCTCCAATTTTTGATCCCATGGCAGTACACTAACCTTCTCATTAACGAATATAATCAAAAACAGCCAATCATGTGGCTGCATCTCATTGGTATGCAGGCATGGTCAAATGTAGTGTACAGTAATCCCTCCTTCATCGCGGGGGTTGCGTTCCAGAGCCACCCACGAAATAAGAAAATCCGTGAAATAGAAACCATATGTTTATATGGTTATTTTTATATTGTCATGCTTGGGTCACAGATTTGCGCAGAAACACAGGAGGTTGTAGAGAGACAGGAACGTTATTCAAACACTGCAAACAAACATTTGTCTCTTTTTCAAAAGTTTAAACTGTGCTCCATGACAAGACAGAGATGACAGTTCCGTCTCACAATTAAAAAAATGCAAACATATCTTCCTCTTGAAAGGAGTGCGCGTCAGGAGCAGAGCATGTCAGAGAGATAGAGAAAAGCAAACAAATCAATAGGGCTGTTTGGCTTTTAAGTATGCGAAGCACCGCGGCACAAAGCTGTTGAAGGCGGCAGCTCACACCCCCTCCGTCAGGAGCAGAGAAAGAGAGAGAGAGAGAGATAGAGAGAGAGAGAGTTTGTTTTTCAATCAAAAATCAATACGTGCCCTTCGAGCTTTTAAGTATGCGAAGCACCGTGCAGCATGTCGCTTCAGGAAGCAGCTGCACAGAAGGTAGCAACGTGAAGATAATCTTTCAGCATCTTTAGACGAGCGTCCGTATCGTCTAGGTGTGCAAACAGCCCCCCTGCTCAATCCCCCTACGTCAGGATCAGAGAAAGTCAACGCAAGAGAGAGAGAAAAGTAAGTTGGGTAGCTTCTCAGCCATCTGCCAATAGCGTCCCTTGTATGAAATCAACTGGGCAAACCAACTGAGGAAGCATGTACCAGAAATTAAAAGACCCATTGTCCGCAGAAATCCGCAAACCAGCAAAAAATCTGCGATATATATTTAAATATGCTTACATATAAAATCTGCGATGGAGTGAAGCCGCGAAAGGCGAAGCGCGATATAGCAAGGGATTACTGTAGTTGTTCTTCAATTAATTATTAAAATGTGTAAGGCACACAATTAAGCATGATTTTTGTTTCCAGCATCCCAGAAACAGCTTCCTTCATAGGAGTTCTAACATCACTACTGTCTCTAGAGATTGCAAAGAACAGCAAGATAAACAAAAAACACCCAGAAGGCAGCAGTTCCTTGGGCAAAACTCTTTGTTAATACAATAAGTCAGAGGAGAACATTCAAACATATGCAAGCTAATATATAATAGTAAAATAACAGCTGTTTACTACTATAGTTTGTATAACGGCATCTCGGGATGCATAATATGATTAACCTGAAGTAGATGGGCAGTCCTGTCAGTTACTAACAGAACAATAAGGCCACAGTGGGCAAGTGATCGTCTAAACTGAATGACTGAAAACTGGAAAAATGTTGCCTGGTCCAATCAATTTCAATTTCTGCTGTAACAAGCAGATGATAGTGTGAAAATATGCCATAAAAGGCTTTAAGTTATTGATCCATCCTATTTTGAGTTAAAAGTACTGTACATGCTATTGGTTGGTGGTATTACAGTGCAGGGAATGATTTCTTTCCATGCATTTCGTCTCTTAATATCAACTGAGCATAGTTTTAATGCTGTAGCATAACTAGACATGATTTTGACTACATTTACCTCTTTTTATGTAGCTCAGTAATTTGTTTGAGATTCCCACAACTCTTTGAGTAAAGACGCACTTCCTGGTTTTAATCCTAAATACACTTCCACTGTTGTCCTTGAGTATGTGAACCACAGTTAAGCTGAAGTCATTCTGCTGGATCTGCTTTATCAATGCCTTTGCGAATACTGAAGAGCTGGATTAGGTCCCCACGCAGTTTTCTCTGCTCAAAGCAAAACAAGTTTAATACTCTGAGTCTGTCAGAGTAGGACAAGTCCTTAGGTTGCTCTCCCCTGCACAGCTTCAAGCGCTGCCGTCTTTTGTGTAGGGTTGTAAGTCCAGATGCATTCTCACTAGTGCATTATATAGTCTAGGCATAATGTCCCTTGATTTATATTCAATAATTTTTACAATATAACTTAACATTTTACAATGTAACTTAACATTTTATCTGCCTTTACTAATAGCTTCTGTGCATTGCTTTGAAGCAGAAAATGTGTCACAGTAAAAGGCTCAAACCTTTTCAGAGGTTGATCCAATTTTGTATTTATAATTGAGGTTCCTTTTGCCTACATGTAGCACACATTATTTCAGGCTGGTTCCAAGAACAGGGCAATACCTTTAGTTTATTCCAATAGCCTGCACAGTCCATGTATCTCAAACCAATAGACCACCATGGAGATAAGGTGGAACAGGTTTTTTGTTATGTCGGTTATAAACACTTGAAGCAGCGCGACAGCACCACAGCTTGGACACTACCACCTACTGATCAACCCAGGTAATCTTCTGACAGTGAGTGCTTAGGAGCAACTGCTATGATGTTTAAATCAGTTAACCTGAAGACGAGCGTTTCTTACAGGAGTAAATCTAAAACAAAAAGAAGTCTTTAACAAAGAGTGAAAATAAAATCATGAACAGAAAGGCGGCGTTTCTAAGTGTAGTGAGTTGATTTTTAAGCCAGCCAGAGGAACAAGAACTATAAAGAGTCATTCAACAATATTCTACTATTTAACCAAAATAGTCAGTAGTAGGGTAGTAGTAGTAGTAGATTATAACACGCCTGAAGAAGGGGCCTCAGTTGCCTTGAAAGCTTACATATTGTAATCAGTTCAGTTAGCCAATAAAAGGTGTCATTTAGCTTGACTTCTCATTGCATCCAAAATCCAACAAGACGAGTTGTGACTGAACAGCTGCAAGATGAAACCAGAATACCGACATCAAGACTAACTAATCACAATGGTTTACTAATCAATGTCGCATCAGAGACAATAGGATCATAATTTATAATTGAGTCTTCATGACATGAGTCAGAGAGGAGCTCCAAATCAAACAGACAAGTTTCCTTAGCAATGAATTGTACATCCATCGCGACTTATAAAAATAGAAGTGTGACACACTTACAATTTAAAGGATAAAAACTTAAAATCTTTCTCAAACAAAGGAATAAAATTCAAATTCTTATATATAACAACACAGCTCAAAAATTAAGCTTTCAAAATATAAAAACCTCATCAACCAAAAAAAAAAAAATTACCTGAAGTACAAAAACTTTTCTAGCCTGCCAAATCAGGTTTCCCTGTTCAGATTGAATGTTTGACTGAAACATCTGTAGGAACTATGTGAGGTTATCAAGTCAGCATAGACCAAATCTGTACAGAATGTTTACTACCACCTGGTGGGATCCAGGTCTTGAACAATTTAGGCAGATTTGGAGGTAAAAGGAGGCCCTACCTGGTACTTGATAGGAGAAGCGAAAAAAGTGGCCACAGAGGGTATATTATTGAACAATTTAAACAATTGGGAGATATCACTTTCTTCTTTTAAAATAAGAAACCATTTTTTTCTACTATAATTGATCTAATGTATATTCTTCTAGTATATTTTAGCAGCAAACATTTGAATCATGTAATTTTTTTTAAGCTTTTTTATTAATATATTTTTTATAGTTCATTTACATTGGCAGATGCGTTTTACCTGCGTTTATTTTATTGTATATCCAACACAAGTCAATTTTTGCCCATTCGTGTAAACAGATCTCTGGTTCAGAATTGTTATCTATAAATATGTGTCGCTTTCAGATTCTGATACTCTCAGGATTCCCATATCTTATTTTTCAAACTCTTGTGAGCATCTACTCTTCAGTCTGTATGGACCACAAACAGAGACTAATCATTAATTTGTACATCTACATCAATATGAACATAGATTTATAAGGAAGAAGGAGCTGTAACAAGTGCCTTATTTAATTTAATTTTGAAGGATTACTTCCAAGCAAACACAATGAAGTCACTAATATAGAAATAAATAAATTTGGAAGCATAATGGGAAAGCACAGTAGTTCAGAGGCAAGTGTAGCATCCTCAAAGCTTCTTCTTTTTTAATTTTTAAAATTTTGTTTGAACACTCACTTATACAAAGAAGATGATGAAAGTGCATTCAATCAAGTCAAACTTAACAAAACAGCCAATAGTAACAGAAAATCTTTAAAAACAACAAAGAAGGGGGTATGTCATTACAACTTCATACATCCCGATTCAGATTTGTCACCCTAAAACTGTTTCCCATTTTTCTGATCTCTGCATTAGTTGTGGTTGGTTTTCTCCATCACCCAAATATATGTAAAGGTTAGGTGAATTGCCAATTTGCATTCTGTGGTTGTGTGTGCATGCATGTCCAGCAATGGACTGGAGTCTCAGTGCTGTCAAAGGATTTGCAGCATAAAGACACAAAAATGCTTCCATGTGGTTGTCTGTGTATAGGAACAGATGTTTTTGTTGCATGCTCTGTCCTTTGTTCCTGAGCAACATTCATGTCAAGCAGATAT
This sequence comes from Erpetoichthys calabaricus, assembly GCF_900747795.2. Classification (NCBI taxonomy): domain Eukaryota; kingdom Metazoa; phylum Chordata; class Cladistia; order Polypteriformes; family Polypteridae; genus Erpetoichthys; species Erpetoichthys calabaricus. The sequence goes on along the minus strand of NC_041396.2, from coordinate 161,410,749 downwards.
TGGATATAAGCAACATTTAAACATGAGTATGCACAGACTTATAAAACAGATTGTGAATTAAGTCCTCAAGTGCAGGGGTTCTTAACTTTTTAATCTGAGAGCCCAAATTAGACAATCTGTATCATACTGGGGCTCAAGAAGAGGGTTACCATCATAGTGGCAGCAAAGTAATAAAGAGACAAGTAACAATAACCATGTAATAAAAAGTAAATGTTTTTGTTTACTTTTAAGCATATTTTCTCACATGAATATTACTAAGAGTTAGGGCTGAGGTTGTGAGATAACAATATTCTGTTTGTTCAAATTCCAAATCTCTTTATTCAGAGCAGGATCATGGAGCCTGTCACAGAAACCATAGGGTACAAGGCAGGAACAATCCCTGGGCAGAATGCCATCCTATCCAAGGACCAATAGGACCAATTCAGCACTGCCAATCCACCACACCTGCATGTCTTTGGACTGTGGGAAGAAACTGGAGCACAAGGTGGAAACTCACATGGACATGGAGAAAACATGCAAAGAGCACCCGTAGCTTTAAATCTAAAACAACTATTATCATTTAAAACAGAAACAGATTTCTGTGACGTTTCATTGCCAGTGGAAATGATTTCTTTTAGTTAGTAAAGCTGAGAGAATCAATTTCTTGGGGTGTGTTGTGAAGATATGATTTTTGAAAGCATAATATGAAAGGTCGCTTAACTTTGTCATTTGACTAATGGCACCAGGAATGATGAAGTTAAAAAATTTAATTTTTACCTTATTTTAAACAAAAAGTGTTCTAAATGTGTTCCACCATTGACAACACTTTTTGTTAAATGATTTTGAAGATAGTTTAAAATACTTTGGTTTCCATTTAACAGTTCAATTGACCGGAAAAAAAGGCTAAATTACTCCTAACAAATATATACATTATTTGTTCTTTATACAGGTTATAGGATAAACCTTTGTAAACACTACGGGTTGCTGTTTCCCCGTTAACTCCAACAGACAGATGCTCTGGACACCGAGTAAAAGTTCCAAAAAGTATTTTAATACTTTTTCTTCTGAGAGACAGTGCCTTAAGCACCACAGCCACAATAATCATACACAGGTAAATACTCAAAATATACACAATCCACTCTCCAATTCTCCTCCACACCTCCCAGCAAGCTTTGTCCACCTCCACCCAACTCTGGCTCACTTGCTGGGTTTACAGTAGTCCTTTTTATAGTCCTTGACCCAGACGTTCTTCTGTCCTTTCACCCACGTGACTTGATAGCACTTCCGCGTCAGATGGAGTACTGGCTTTTCTTCAGCCTGGAAGTACTTCGGAGCTTCCAATCTTGTGACTTATGAATACTTCCAGGCTATGGATGAGGCATGGCACCTCATAGCTCCTCCTGGCAGCTCCCACAGTACCCAACAGGGCTGAGAAACCAAACTCCAAGTCCCAGGATGCCCTGCAGGAATCCTGGGCACCGCTACACTCCAGGGGAGCTGCCATCTAGTGTTTTGGGGGAGGCAACATTCAAAAGTAGCTGCCTTCCCCCATCCTTCCATCCTTTTGGTGTCCCGGCCGGGTTGAGCTGCCGGCCATCCATCACACTTTGCTAAGCAATTCAGTGAACAGCGCAGTCTGAAATGTTTAAAGGTGGGAATACTTGCCACAGAAACAAATGCTCTCACTGACATGTCAGCAGCATTGTTTCAAATACTGCATTGCCACAAACTGTATGCTACATAGCGGGTGGTTTATCACTCAATGCAGAATTCTTGCTTGGATAAACTGGGTTAATTTTACCACACAGTTATGTGGCAACCCATCACAAACATGTCCGTGACTCACTGTTTAATGAATACTGCTTTAGTGGAAAACTGATGTAAGGTGCACGAATAAAGAAGAATATAATGCTTCTCAACTCTGATAACAGTTGTACATTAAAAATCCTTCAACCAAATATAAAACAATACTTTTAATTATGTTTGACATTTTAGCTACATATTAAAACAAAAAATTATTTTTTTAGGAAAAATAGAAAATTCTTTAAGAGCAGTGTATTGCTTGATATGTCAGAGTAATTTGAAAAAAAATGTCTTTGGCAAAGCACAGACTAAAACAATAAATAGTACCATTAAAATATATTACTGGAATTGTTAATTGTCTGTCTTGGTGGAAAATAGATGTTTTAAATTCGGCTATAATGGAAAACAGTCCTATTTAACTTTAGTTACAATTACACTCTGAAAACTTTCTTCCTATAATACAGCTTAATAAGAGCAATAACACAATCCTGGTGCAAGTCAAATGCTTCAGACGATTAAACAGAGCACCACTAACATTAGTTAAGGGCTGCATTATTGGGTGGAAAAATAAGAGATATGATCCATCAATCTGGTATGTGCCATTCTGCAATGCCCTTAGATTTGATCAAGGAATGCTTTGAAACCTTCCACGACAACATGAGAATTTGTCAAGTGTGCCTCTAGAAAAATGAATAAGGCCCTTTCAGGCAGACTTGAAAGGCAGGTTTATTACTACATCAATGAAAATAAAGCATGCAATCTTCAAATAATTCCATTCTTCCATTTTGATTAGATGAATGGGAGTGAAATACAACTAAAAAGCATTTTAGCAGAGGTCCTGCTTAAGGTCACGGTTAACTGTTGAAAGCTACTATGCAAACAATTAAATCTATTTTTAAAAAATTATTTATTTTACAATCAATCCCTAGTGTAGTTGCATGCTTTAGAAAATATATCAAAATCGATTTTATAAAATTAATTTGTAAACATTTTGTTTAAACAGAAGTAAAGCACACAGTTTGTTGAGACAAACTATTCATATTTAAAACTATAAGCTTAAATGAAGTACAAAAGACATGTTACCATTCTTTTAACAAAATGTCAGCTAAAAACAAAAATAAAAGGAAAGATAGTTTTGCATTCCATGATCTCAAGCATCATTATCTTTGCTTTGACAGAGGGTCCCTATATGGAGTTATTCAGCCACACAATTAGCCGCCTGTGTTATGTGTACCTGTGCTTTATTTGCTATATGTTAATGGTCTTCGCAAGATCTGTCAGGTAAACAATGAAGTTAAAGTAATCATTACAACGAAGAAGCAAAAAATGTATTAAAGTCACAGATAAAGGAACAGAATCAAATTCATGTCAATAACAGTAAATATGGATTAAGTGAAATACTGTGAAATCAAGGGCATAATAGACTATTACGTCAATGCATAAATCTGCCATTTCCTTCAAATAAAGCACCCAGAGATGTCAATAAAGGGTAAATGGTAACACTGAAATCCTTAGAGATAGGGTGAGAAGCACAGACATCTGGGAGAGGCTTTGAGGGAGGACCCAGGGCTCACTGGGAGGATTGTATCTCCCAGATGGCCTGAAAACGCCTTGGGATCCCACAGTGTGAGCTGGCAAGTGTGGTTAAGGAATGGGATGTATGGGCCACACTGCTGACTATTGTCACTACAACCCGGTTTCAGATAAGCCATGGAAAATGAATGCATGAATGAATGAATAAATGAAATCTCTGAAAAGAGATAACACTAAAATTGGAGAAAGTGTGCATCAACGAACTTATCTGTATTACAGAAAGTGTTAAGGCTAAAAAATTATAAGAAACCATTCACAAGGATGATATTGCATCAGAGAGTAAAAGACTTCATAAGTATCCTGTTTCACAAACCATGGCCCTCAGTCCTTTGAACTCACATGTGGGCTTCTCTGACTTTTAATGCTTTGGAGACTTTACTTTTTTAAATGCATCAATACACATGCAAAAATACCTGACTGCAGATGAGACTAAGAAAAAAACAAAAAACAGCATTCGAAAACAGGAACCCTCAAATTTCAGAAACACAGAGAATGAAATAATATGCAAAGGTGAAAAATCTGATTTCTGAAAATAAACTATGATGTGGATGGGAAGGGAAGGCTGACTATGGCATACACCAACTTACTCTCTAAGGAGGTGAGTCAAGGGAGCTCAGTGTAATGCCTTGGAACTCAGTTAGACTTTACTTGAAATAAACAGCTCAGCAGCATCCATAGACACAGAATGGTTGTGTGGACTGGGGTTGCCATGTCTCCTCAATCATTTTGTACATCCCTTTTTCACAATCCTCTCTTGTGGAAAATCATAAAAGATGGCACTTACACCAGTATGTCATAAGGTTACACAATAACACACACACATATACAATATATATATATATATATATATATATATATATATATATAAGAGGGATGTTCAAAAAGTGTCCGCACTTCTATATTTTTGTTGGAAACGGTGAAGGCGGGAGGAGTAGTAATTGGGCATTAAAAAGTTGGTACAACGCTTGGGAAAATTGCATCGCAAACGAAGGTGACTATGTAGAAAAGTGATGTCATTTGTTTTTGAAATTTTTAATAAATAGAGTTTTAAAAAAAGTGAGGAAAATTTTTGAACATCCCTCATATATATACACGCACATACACACACTAGCTGAAGTACTTAGCATTTCCTAGGCATATTTGTAGAATGGGTAAGCAAAGGTTTATGTGTTTTTTAAACGGTGACCCTGATGTTACTGCTGGCTGTCCCATTCGTCATCTATACTGCCTCTCTATCAATGAGGCAGTGCTATCACACTATCTTGTGAATTGAAATTTTTCAGGTCACGACTGGATTCAAGAATTGCACTGACTCTTTGCTGGGTTTGCTGTCATGTCAGACTCATTCTCTTAGTTCTTGATGGACAGTTTGATGGTTAAATTATGAAGAAAAGCAGACAAAGCAGGAGTTAAACAACCACCTGTTGATTTTCCTTTGTGTTGTGTTTCGCTTCCACTCTCAATCAAGCCTCACCCAAAACACCCTCTGCAAATGAAGAAAGATATTCCTTTTTATATTACAGTAGATAGAAGAAACACTCAGTGTTGCCCGGTTAAGTAATGTCAATGTGCAAAATGTAGAACACAGGTGAAAAAAACCCACTGGGACCTACAGGGTTAACATTTTGGGTCTCAAAGTAGTCAGTCTTGTCCGTATAGTTCTAAAGAGTAACTATGCAAAATCTTGTCCAAATTTTTTTGTGTGTGTGGGTGTGTGTCTATTGTTGGTATTGTATACTTCCAGGCACTGTGGAAACAGCAGCCTTTATACAGAAGCTCAATATATCTCATTGTTTTTCATTTCTTTATTTGATCTTATTTGCTAGGTATGTATTTATTTATTTAAAGAGCTTCTGTAAAAAGCCAAATTTCCCTCTGGAGCCAAATAAAGTTTGTACGTTCGTTTGTTTATTCTATCTATCTATCACTGCCAATTGCTATAAGAAAACATGCAAGTAAGAACTTCACTGTACTATGTACACATAGAAACAAAACCTGAATCAACCACATGAACTAAAGGAAGGCATTTTAGAGCAACTTTTACATCCATTAAACCCCAATTTTAGGTATAAATGGAAAGATTCTCTATATCCATCAGGTGAAAAAGAAAGCTTGTAAGTATAAGGATAGTATCAAAGTTGTAAAAAGAACACTGACCAGTGGAAAAGACAAGACATTAATAAGAACCATCAGTGTAATTTTGAAGATCACAAACAAGTAGCTCTGAGCTTCTGAAGAATGCCAAAATCTTTTTCTTAAGGAAGTCCCAAAAAGCTAGTATGCCCTCATTAATAGAGAAATATAAAGAAACGGATTTATATGCTGTGAACTAATTGAAGCCATTGCAAGACTGAAAAATAGCCTGGTATTCATATTATGATGAATAAAAGAGAGAAGGATTTTGCAGCTCTAAATACAAGCGAGTATAAAACCTGCAAATTAGAAGTAGGCTTTATTTAATTAAGGCTAAACAAATCACCAATAAATTACATAACAATTTCAAATATCTGCACCAAAAAATTATTTAATATCACCCTTCCTTAAACTTTCAGAACTTACTAGGCTATAAACTCAGAATAAATAAGAATGACCCTTTGTTGTCATATGTCAAACTAGAATGAAAAAATCTTTAAAAGATTAAAATTGCTTAAAAATAAATGAATAAATAGAATGTAGTCACCCTTTTAGTATAACACTACAAACTGAGGTTTTTTGATGGGCGTTTATAAATTCTGAATGTAACGGCAATACACCCATCATCTCTTTAACTGAATGAATTAACTTCAATATAAATAAAGGGTCTAAAGTTCATCATACTTGCTACCGTAAAAATAAAACAAAAAAAAAAAACAAAACTCATAGAGAAAACCAAAAATCAGGTTTTACAATTCTATGACAAATGTGTGGGAAGGCATAATATACTGACAACACCTATAGGATATATTTCTAAGGGGCCAAACAAATCCCATTAGCACTGTGAAAACTAGAATTAAGGAATATTAAGAGTACAGGTTGTTTTCAGAAATTCAGTAGCAAGCACTAAACCACCAAAAACCCTGTGAGTATGCTAAAATGAGTACAGAATTCAAGGCTAAGATCAGAGCACCTATCTAGTATCCAAATAAATAGGAGTTTCTGAATAGCTGAGTAGCATGACACTGTTCAATTACCTGAAACAAAGCACCAATACATACATGCGACAGTATGCATGCAATGTGTCCGCAAACTCTGTAACAATTCAAATGAAAAAATAAAATAATATTTTTTCTTTTTTTTTTTTTTGGTAGGTGCTCTTCTAACAGGAACATGTTAAGGAAACAGGAAGTCAGTAATGTAAATGTACATATTAGAATTACAACAATCTTCCATGACAACAGATCATAGACAGTGCTGCCAAAGGCCACTTAAAAATTCAAAAATAAAATAATGTCACTACAGATGATCTGAGTTTACCATTTTTAAGAGCATACTCCGCCTAAAAATTATTTTTTTTTTTTACTCACCCCATGCAATTTGTAGTGATGACTGAGAAAAAATTGTAATGGAAGACCAATCAATGCGGGACAACAGCAAACAACATAAAAAAATCTAAAATTATGTTGTGTTGCATATTCCACATGTCAAGTCATCCAGTCGCCCCAAACGTAAATGCAAAATTGCACTGCTGTGGACATTTTCTGAAAATATTAAGATTACAGATCATCGATGCACTCCACACCAAGTTAAGAAAAGCTGAGCAAACAAAAAAGGAGCAAAAACTCCCAAATTCAGTCTAGGAAGTCTCATGCAGAAATACCCAAAATGAAACATTTTTAACAATAAAAGAAGGTAGGCATACTGTAAGTACTATAAGTAAATAAGATCTTTCAAAGGATTTTTATATGTGTTGTTTTTTCTTTACTTAATAAAAACATTAGGTTACGTAATTTTTGAAAACATCCTCTAAAAAATGAGGCCATAACTCAACAAACCAGTTTCTGAAGGCCATGCTGATGCTATTATGCAGATCAAGATGATACTACACAGTTGTACTGACTTCTCATCTAAGTCTGATATAGCTCAACAGTGATTTTGCAATTTCCGACTCCATTTCATTTTATTTAGTTTAATATAGCACTGTTCACAGAGGACAAGCTCACACAGATGGAAATGTAGTAGAAAAATACACCACCATTTAACACTCAAATCATCTCAATTCTGTAGGGGGATATTCTAGTTTACAGATAAGTACATGAAGTGGCATTGAACTGTGACTGTGTGCAAATGTGCCCCCTTGCTGGGAGGTGGCAGCGAAGATGAGACAAAGAGAAAGAGAGAGAAAGCCAGCTGTCCCCACCATTTTGTAATATGAAGCCTTCCCCATTGTAGCAGAAGTCAAAGGGCTTGCTTGCTCACCTGAGGAAGGGAAATTATCTTTACCTCAACTAGTTGACCTTCCACTTCTTCTTGGAGGCTCTGGGTTAGTGGTCAGCTTCTCTGTGTGAAGACATGAAGTTAGAGATGGGCAAGAACCTGAATGATTTTCTTGCAGTCCCACCTCAGGCTAGTTCTTGCCCTAAGCCAGTGATGCTGATCTGACATCCTTTTTCTGCCTTTGATCCTGAAGTTTACTAAATAGACTCAGAATGTGGAGTGACTGATGGATAATTTCAAGGCTTAAGACTGTAAAAACAGAGCCACATTAAAACTATAAGCAGTAGTGCTTCCACTTTTAATACAATAAGTATGTTAAATTATAAAGGGAGAACTACACTACTTAGATGAAGAAAAAAGCCACAAAGGAATAGCATCAATTTAATATACAACACGGTTTCAGTTTTAATTGGTTTGGTATTCAGTATTTTTAATATTAATATATTAATTTTTTGGGGAAAGAAAATAAATAAAGCCTTTCTTTAAAAATGAGTAAGACTAGAAAAACTAATAAAAGGCAAACAGTGCCATGTATATCAACTTGGGAACAAACTGAAAAGAAATAGTGTTTGTATGCATTATGAACGTTTTATGTTTACTACATGCCATTTTTGTAAGTATTAGTTCATATTATTGTGAAGGGCATTTGTCTGACTGAATTCCAAAGTTAACAAGTCATCACATAAATATCTATTAAATATGGGGCACTTTTTTGTCCAAGGTGGAATACAAATATGCTTCTGCTTACTAAAACCCTGACATGGCACATTCTGAGGGATTGCAGCATTATAGCTCACTCAAGGTATAGATAAATAAAACAAAAATTTGTACATAAGGAAACATTCTTCAATGAAAGCTCTAAAATGGATCACATAATCTGATCGGGGTCGCACAGGAAAGTAGAGCTCTAGGCTGCCAGATTCTAATCAGACGTCTTTGCCAAGAAAGACAGTTTATAATGTCTGCTTGAAACTTTCCCATTCTGTCATACTTTTACAAGCAGATAAATCCAAATGAAAAGATGAATGCACACGTAGCAACATCCTTACTTTAAGAGCAGTTGTTACATTTTGGCAAGAAGCAAGTGCTTAATCTACAGCAGAAAGACAGGCAAATCCTGGTACTTGAGGTGAGGCAAAGCTGCCTTTGAGGAAACATTACAGTTTTTCCAAGGCATAAGCCAAAAACTGGCTGCTAGTGTGTTCCAGAATGGCCATGACACAGATAATCAGAAAAGCTTGAAATGCTTTTTCCCCACTAACAATATGTTCTTAGCTATTTGGAAATTGGTTGTGATTCTTTGCACAGCACTTATTTTCATCACAGTATCAGATCAGATCAGGTCGGGGAGTATGTACTGGTACAGTGCGTTGCCGCACCCACAACACAATGAAACAGCTTGGGATCCCGGTTGGCAACCCCCCAGGCAGACATGACGCCCAGTCACACCCTCAAGAAATGCCCATATATGTGCCACAGCCAGGTGTTACGTGGGTGTCCCCTTAGTCTGATCGAACCGCTCGAGTCCTCTGCAATGAGGATACTGTGAGCCGGATCACCCTCAGTGAATCGCGTCACATGGCCGTAGTGTTGTAACTGATGCTACCTCACAATGCAGGTAATGTGCATCATTTGGGACTCCAGGGAACAACAGCTCATTCAACACAAAGTCAAACCAGCAGTACCAAAGGATTCTCTGAAGAGACACAGTACCAAAGGATTCCACTCTTTGTCTCAGCTCACTGGATAGTGTCCATGTCTCACAACCATAAGGCAAAACAGGAAGCACCAAGACTCTAAAGACTTCGATCTTCATCCATTAGCAGAGATATTGGGTGCATCACACACCCCTTTCCAGTGACCTCATGACCCCCCCCCCCATGCTCTCCCAATCCATCTACTGACTTCATAGGAAGAGTCACCAAAGACATGAATTTCACTGCTAAGGTAAGTAAACCTGTCGACGAGGTTGACATTCCCTCCACAGACAGATACACTGCTGATGGCTGTGCCCAAGAAGTCATTAAAGACCTGGATCTTAGTTTTTATCCAGGACTCTCAAAAGCCCAAACACTCAGATCCCTCACTCAGTCTCTCAATAGATCCAATCAGAGCCTCCATTGACTCTGTTAAGATCACAGCATCGTCGGCAAAGTCAAGATCACTGAATCTTTCTTCACCAACAGATGCCCCACAGCCGCTAGACCCCACGACCTTGCCCAACACTCAGTCCATGCAAGCTCTGAAAAGAGTAGGAGCAATAACACACCCCTGACGAACCCCAGAATCAACTGGGAAAAACGCAGAGGTTCTGCTTCCACTCTGCACAGCACTCACAGTACCAGTGTACAGGTCAGCCATGATATCCAGCAAACTCGAGGGGATCCCGCAAACCCTCAGGATGTCCCACAGGGCAGATCAATCAACTGAGTCGAACGCCTTACGAAAATCGACAAAGGCTGCAAAGAAACTCTGACGATATGCGCAATATCACAAGTTCTAAATTACCAATGGCCTCAGGTTAAACATTTCATACCAAATTCTGTCAAAATATTATACAGTAATGTAAGCAGAAAAACTCATAGGACGTTATATGGAACTAGTCATTTAGCCCGTTACAATAACGGGCGCTAGAACAGTAGTGCATAAACATTAGCAGAAACAGTCTATATTAAATGGCAAGGGACTTTGACCTCATTCTTTTTGTTGGTCGTATTTTTCTTTCTTTCAGCCTTTCTTTTGTTGATGTTTACTTGCTGAGCTGACCGTTCTTCGTGGGCTGCCGCCGTGTATTGTGTGTCTTTAATTTTCTGTGACAGTAATACTGTCTTGTACGGCTCTATTCAATAAGGGCGCGTAGATAATGTAGTTCAAATGGCTCTGGAATATGTGAAGAGCAACAGGTGCAGATCTTAATTGGGCGCAGCGAATAAAGGCACGCGTAAATAGAGGTCGTCCTTTTGAGGCTCGTCTTTTTGTGCGCGCACTTATTGAAGGATACCGTCTTGTACGTCCGCTGGCTTGTACGTCCATAATATACCTTTAATTTTCTCTGGCGGTAATACAGGCGTGCGCGTCGGTAATATGCCTTTAATCTCCTCTGACAGTAATACTGGCTTGTATGTGGCTGTAATATGCGTCACTGTATTGTGTACCTTTAATTTCCTCTCGCAGTAATACTGGTTTGTATTTCCGTAAAACGCCTCTAACTTTCTCTGACAGTAATATTGCGCGCCGCACCGTGCCCCACGCATGCGCACTTCACCAGAAGACACACACACACGGACACCTGGATGCACATTGGGATTTTATATATATATAGATGATTCATTTAACCATTGTACTTTTACACTTCTGCACAAAGCTTTAAAAATAAGACGACAATTGCTTTACGATTGGTTTATAATCAAAATAACAATAGTGACAAGGCAAACAAAAATTTTTTCACTTATTTTTCCCCCATTGTCACAAATTTTTCCACAAAGCCACTGGTGCTGACTTTAAGAACAGTTAAAAGGGCAAAGAAAATGCTGAAATAACCTGAGACATACATTTTGTTTTGATCTACTAAATTTGGGTCAGATTAGTAAAAATAGCCATCTTAAAATCAGCTACAGTATAATAACTTTTATCAAAACAACTGAGAAGCTGTTCTTTACTAGGTTTACACATCTATTTAGCATTTAATTTTATTAGACATATTCACAAGTAAAGGAATTGGGTATCCATATGAATGAACAAAGTAAGCAAAGAGAGATGACATGAAACTGGTTACGCAGGTTGAGTCAAAAACAACAAAACACTTTCAGAAATGTATTCCTCGGTCACTAAGTATCATACGAACACTTATTGTAGTATGCACTGAATTATAAAGTTACATGTGAAAGAACATGTCATGGCTGCTGTCAAAACTCAATAGTGATATGTTACAAATAGTCTGGATTGACATGTCCTGTGTGACATAAGAAAAGCATTTTGACAGAGAAAAAACTTTGAGAGTTCCTTTACAAATTGGTTTAGAATACATGATCATATGATAATTAAGCACTAAGCAATCAATTTGTTCAAAACTTTTTAAAACATCCTGCATATTTTCTTTGGGTACATACATTAATTTTTCAAAAGGTACACCATCATTCAATCATTCAATCCAGCCCTTTCCTGAATCCACATAAGGGGAACAAAAGATCTGGTTGTGCACTACTTAAAAGCCCAACCACATTAAGTTTCTCACCTAAATGTAATTACATTTCACAGAATATTAACAGCAAAAAAAAAGCATGGATCTGTGGAGTGGATCAGTGGATCTGCTTTAACTGTAGTTACGGCAGAGCATTTTCTATTGTGTATGCAGTTGCTGTTGTCCTAATTGAAAAAGGAGATTGTAAAGTTTCTGAACTCTTTTGGGGCTCCCCCCAACGGGACAACATGCCAAAGAGCATCCCAAAGTGCGATCGCCGCAGCCGGTTATTATCTCTGGGGATGACAGTTTACCCTGCTGACTGACCATGCCCCGCTACAATGGCTGTACAAACAGAAGGATACGAACACCTGGCTCATTCGGTGGTCTATTAGTTTAAAGACATTTCCCTTTGATGTTCGCCACCTGGCTTGGACAATTGCTTTGCCCACACCAGTGTGGACAAAGCTGAGCGGGGAGATGTAGGTTTCTAAACTCTTTTGGGGCTCACCCCAATGAGATGACATGCCAAATAGCTTCCCAAAGTGCGATCACTGCGTCTATGGAAGATTGCCAGGGTAACAGTGGGCTCCCACCACTGTGGCAGTTCGGCGCAAAAACAAATCCGAAAAGATCGTGGTCACACTATGAGCACCTGCCGTCGATGAGTGATGCAAGGGACATTATAACTGCAGGGTACAGTATTACTTGGTCACTAACCAGGCCATGACCCTGCCTGATTGCTGTGTCTATGTATAGAAGAGTGGTAGTTCCCGCTACAATAAATAACCGTGCTGTTCCTGCTTATTGCCACAAGACTTTCAGGATAGCATACAGACTCTCATGCACCAATTCTTTATCTAAGACAGCTTTTTTCATTTGTCTAGTTAATTAATGGCATGGCACACATCACTACAATATATCTGCATTAGTGGTGCACATTACTTAATACTGAATCCTGTGAAAACCATTCCAAAAATCAATTGAATACATGAGGATTTGAAGAACACTTTCAGGTATTTCACTCAAACAAACAAGTCTAAGTTTCGCTACAAAATATGACTGTGGTTCAGTCACGTGAATGTCTCTTCAATGAAAAAGCCTTTCCAAATACTTTTGTTGACTAACACATAAAAATATCACTTACTGTCAGAAATGAATGTGCTAAGATATCTCTCCAAGATAAAACAGAGTGCACAGTACAAGCAAATAAAGGTTCTCATGTGCAGTGTGAGTTGGGTGGTGGCCGAAGGCGGGGACCTTGGCGGTCCGATCCTCGGCTACAGAAACTGGCTCTTGGGACGTGGAATGTCACCTCTCTGAAGGGGAAGGAGCCTGAGCTTGTGTGCGAAGTTGAGACGTTCCGGCTAGATATAGTCGGACTCACCTCGACGCACAGCTTGGACTCTGGAACCAATCTCCTTGAGAGGGACTGGACTCTGTACCACTCTGGAGTTGCCCCCGGTGAGAGGCGCCGAGCAGGTGTGGGTATACTTATTGCCCCCCGACTTGGAGCCTGTACATTGGGGTTTACCCCGGTGGACGAGAGGGTAGCATCCCTCCCCCTTCGGGTGGGGGGATGGGTCCTAACTGTTGTTTGTGCGTATGCACCGAACAGCAGTTCGGAGTACCCACCCTTTTTGGAGTCCCTGGAGGGGGTGCTAGAGGGCATACCTTCTGGGGACTCCCTCGTTCTGCTGGGAGACTTCAATGCTCACGTGTGCAATGACAGTGAGACCTGGAAGGGCGTGATTGGGAGGAATGGCCCCCCTGATCTGAACCCGAGTGGTGTTTTGTTATTGGACTTCTGTGCTCGTCACGGATTGTCCATAACGAACACCATGTTCAAGCATAGGGGTGTTCATATGTGCACTTGGCACCAGGACACCCTAGGCCTCAGTTCGATGATCGACTTTGTGGTCGTGTCGTCAGACTTGCGGCCACATGTCTTGGACACTCGGGTGAAGAGAGGGGCGGAGCTGTCAACTGATCACCACCTGGTGGTGAGTTGGCTTCGATGGTGGGGGAGGATGCCGGTCAGGCGTGGTAGGCCCAAATGTGTTGTGAGGGTCTGCTGGGAACGCCTGGCAGAGCCCCCTGTCAGAAGTAGCTTCAACTCCCACCTCCGGCAGAACTTCGACCACATCCCGAGGGAGGTGGGGGACATTGAGTCCGAATGGGCCATGTTCCGTGCCTCTATTGTTGAGGCAGCTGACCGGAGCTGTGGCCGTAAGGTGGTCGGTGCCTGTCGTGGCGGCAATCCCCGAACCCGTTGGTGGACACCGGCGGTGAAGGATGCCGTCAAGCTGAAGAAGGAGTCCTACAGGACCCTTTTGTCCTGTGGGACCCTGGAGGCAGCTGATAGGTACCGGCAGGCCAAGCGGAATGCGACTTTGGTGGTTGCTGAGGCAAAAACTCGGGCGTGGGAGGAGTTTGGGGAGGCCATGGAGAACGACTTTCGGATGGCTTCGAGGAGATTCTGGTCCACCGTCCAGCGTCTCAGTAGGGGGAAGCAGTGCAGTGTCAACACTGTATATGGTGGGGATGGTGCGCTGCTGACCTCGACTCGGGACGTTGTGGGTCGGTGGGGGGAGTACTTCGAAGACCTCCTCAATTAACATTAACATGCCTTTCAATGAGGAAGCAGAGCCTGGGGACTCAGAGGTGGGCTCCCCCATCTCTGGGACTGAGGTTACCGAGGTGGTCAAAAAACTCCTTGGTGGCAGGGCCCCGGGGGTGGATGAGATACGCCCGGAGTTCCTCAAGGCTCTGGATGTTGTAGGACTGTCTTGGTTGACACGCCTCTGCAACATCGCATGGACATCAGGGACAGTGCCTCTGGATTGGCAGACCGGGGTGGTAGTCCCCCTCTTTAAGAAGGGGGATCGGAGGGTGTGTTCCAACTACAGAGGGATCACACTCCTCAGCCTCCCTGGAAAAGTCTATTCAGGGGTCCTGGAGAGGAGGGTCCGTCGGATAGTCGAGCCTCGGATTCAGGAGGAACAGTGTGGTTTTCGTCCTGGTCGCGGAACAGTGGACCAGCTCTATACCCTTAGCAGGGTCCTGGAGGGTGCATGGGAGTTTGCCCAACCAGTCTACATGTGTTTTGTGGACTTGGAAAAGGCATTCGACCGTGTCCCTCGGGGAACCCTGTGGGGGGTACTCCGGGAGTATGGGGTACTGGACCCCCTGATAAGGGCTGTTCGGTCCCTGTACGATCAGTGCCAGAGCTTGGTCTGCATTGCCGGCAGTAAGTCGAACCCGTTTCCAGTGAGAGTTAGACTCCGCCAGGGCTGCCCTTTGTCACCGATTCTGTTCATAACTTTTATGGACAGAATTTCTAGGCGCAGCCAGGGCGTTGAGGGGGTCCGGTTTGGTGGGCTCAGGATTGGGTTACTGCTTTTTGCAGATGATGTTGTCCTGTTTGCTTCATCAGGCCGTGATCTTCAGCTCTCTCTGGATCGGTTCGCAGCCGAGTGTGAAGCGGCTGGGATGAGAATCAGCACCTCCAAATCCGAGACCATGGTCCTCAGCCGGAAAAGGGTGGAGTGCCCTCTCAGGGTTGGTAGCGAGATCCTGCCCCAAGTGGAGGAGTTCAAGTATCTCGGGGTCTTGTTCACGAGTGAGAGAAGAATGAAGCGTGAGATCGACAGGCGGATCGGTGCGGCGTCCACAGTAATGCGGGAGCTGCATTGGTCTGTCGTGGTGAAAAAGGAGCTGAGCTGCAAGGCGAAGCTCTCAATTTACCAGTCGATCTATGTTCCTACCCTCACCTATGGTCATGAGCTATGGGTAGTGACCGAAAGAACGAGATCGCGAATACAAGCGGCTGAAATGAGTTTCCTCCGCAGGGTGTCTGGGCTCTCCCTTAAAGATAGGGTGAGAAGCTCAGTCATCCGGGAGGGGCTCAGAGTAGAGCCGCCGCTCCTCCGCATCGAGAGGAGTCAGATGAGGTGGCTCGGGCATATGATCAGGATGCCTCCTGGACACCTCCCTGGTGAGGTGTTCCGGGCACGTCCAACCGGGAGGAGGCCCCGGGGAAGACCCAGGACACGCTGGAGGGACTATGTCTCTCGACTGGCCTGGGAACGCCTTGGGATTCTCCCGGAAGAGCTAGAAGAAGTGGCCGGGGAGAGGGAAGTCTGGGCATCTCTGCTCAAGCTGCTGCCCCCGCAACCTGACCTCGGATAAGCGGGAGACAATGGATGGATGGATGGATGTTATTAATTGAATGTTATTTGAGACATACGGCATAACAGAGCTGAACAGGGCAGAGATGAGGTTTCAGACACTAAACACAAATGTGCATATAATAAAAACTTTATATTAAAAAAAAACAGAAAAATAGAGATCACAGAAAAAAAGAAACAATAAATATCTTGCATCCTTCATCAACTTTTGCATACTGTATGCTCAGTAAGTTCAACTTACTGTGTTTTTCCACACAGTCACTTTCCATTACCCCTGAGACAATAATTCCTCCTTCTGGAGATGACCCATGGTAGGAAGCATTTATTATTACTCACTTTATGGTAAAGGCCACCCATAAACTGAAGACATTACAATTTGATCTTGAAATTCTAATAAAGAAATATGAATATCCAATGACTAGAACCCACTTGCAAAATACTGGGATAACCCATTAGCAGGTCCCCTTTCATGACAAATAAAAATGGTGGCTATATGTTTTCCACATGATGCTATAATGAATGGCATGGTGTGCCCTCTTAAGCGACTTTAGCTATAGATTCTAGGAAGAGTACACCTTTAAGACCAATTGGCTCTGCAATTTCCTCCATATTCGAGACCAATACTAGCATGCAGGGGAGTGTTACTAGTGAACTTTCCCAAACAGAATGAAAAGTGCAAGAGTACGGCTAATTTACCTTCAAGTTCAAGCACAAGTCTAATCTGCACACTCTAACATGCTATAGAAGTAAACCGAGTTTCCACTCTCAGCCTGTGTGGTCTTTCTGTCAATGACGGGGAACGATCCCACAGCCGATGAGAGAGTTCTTTCCATTAGTGAAGATTAGTGGCAAGGATTGTACTGAATAAAAACTGATTTGCTGTATCAACATTAATAAAGAGCAGCAAACAACAAATATATCAATAACACTACTCTACTGGTCATCTACATAGAACCAGTTACGTACATTTCTTTAATGTTTAATATATAGGAAACTTAACTGGTACTGTTAAAACAGACAGATAAAATATTAAACATATTGAAAAAAGGAAAAAACAGGAAAACAAACTTACATTTGCCTTAGTGCTTTGAAAGTACTAAGTGTTGTTCCTATGTGCATTTCATTGATGCAGCACCAGTCATTTCTCTGAGGAAGGAATCTTGCATTGGATTTAAGGTGGTTTGAGAATGTATTCTATGTATATCTATTTTTTTAACGCTTGTTTCAATCATTTACACTATTTGGTTCAAATAACAGTTCTGCTGCATCGGTGGTATAGTTTAACTCAAGTGAATAACTGAATAAAATGAACAGTCTGTGTGAGACGTTTACATATAAATGGAGCAATTCGTCAATGTTATCAACCCAAGCAATTAAGCAAAGGTACTATCTGTAAATTTATTAAATATGTATCAGTTACCAATGGCTCAGTTATCTCATTACTTTATAAATAATAAGCAACACACTGGGTATTCTGAGTTTAGCGTGCAAGTACAGTTGCCAGCTCTTGAAAATAATTTAGAATATAACAAAAGGTAATAAAGTCTACTTTATAAAGTTATGTCAGCATAATCAGTTAATTCTTCTTCCTGCAAAATTACTACTACTAATAATAATTCTTGTCATTTATATAGTGCTTTTTCTCACTACTCAAAGCGCTCCATGAAGGGAGGACCTGGGATGCAAGCCCATGATCTCCTTGCTGCAAGGCAGTACCGCTAAAATAAGCGACCATATTTAAAAAAAAAAAATGTGATGTGAAAGTAGACAACACTGCAAAGATTTGATTCTTTTCAGTGTGATATGCTTTCATTTTAACCCATCCATCCATCATCGAGCCCGCTTAATCCTGTTCAGGGACATGATGTTTTCACTGCTGGTGCAGAGCAAAAACCAGCAATCTACACTGGACACCCTGCTGGGGTTCAATTTACAGTCACAAACAGTGTTGCCAGGTCTGCAGGTTTCTTGTCCAGTTGGGCTATTTTTGATTTTCTTCTGTGGAAAAAAAATTGGACATTGTAGGGTGCAGTTTTTTGAGCTACGTTTTTAAAAACAATGTGTTTTTTAGGGCTATTTTTCAACCCCCCTCCACTGCATTTGTATGATGTTTTTCATCCATCTGGCACCCATTCCACTGTTACTTGCACTTGTATATGTTCTTTATAATTATAAAATCTCTGAGGCGGGGCAGGAGGACTCCCCCAAGAGACCCATATATATACCCATTCTATCATTCTGAAATATCTATGAGAAGACGACATCCCCTACCCGAGGGGCTTTGTTGGTATGTACCTCACTCTATCACTCTGATACTGCCCCCCACATTCTGGTGTGTGCCACTTTGTCTACCTCAGGTGTGGGGCAATTTCCTGGGGCAAATTTGCTCTTTTTAAGCTGTCCTTGGGCTATGCATTTTTTAAGGACCTAGCAACTCTGGTCTCAAATTAACCTAAACTAACCTAACCTAAACCTTCGGGATGAGGCAGAAAAAATGGATTATCCAGAGAAAATCCACTAAGAGTTGTGAACAATTTACACAAACAGCAACAGGCAAACGTGTACTATGCTAACCACACCAGCATCATCACCTTTTGATTTTATATTATTAATTAGCAATGTATGTGCTTGCAGTGACAATCAGTCTAATTTAAAAGGTTATGCCGAACATGACCTGATGTTCAGCTGCACTTAGAAATAAATAAATGAAGGCACTGCACAAAATTCATGCAACAACTCATTTCAACAACTGAAAAAAAAAGTACAAAGCTTCTGCTGTGGCTGATGTATTATGTTATATCTTCTAAATTACTAAATGAATTTCTTTAAAAAGTAAGTCTGTGATCTCATCACATATAAATAGCTCATTGCTTTTGCTTCCTGTCCTTGCTACGCACAACAATTATAGGTGACTAAGAAACGCCTTTGCACACTTATTATAGAGGTTCCTGCATTTGTTTCCTCTCCAGCCTTAAAGTATGTCTAGGACGGCTTGTCTAATATGAAACATAGTGTCTACAAAGCATGTGCACTTAAGACTTTAATGAATCCTACTGTGGTATGTCTCCAGAAAAAAATCTGATATTAAGGCACATATCTGCAAACCAGAGGTTAATACTGTATGCAATTCAAATGCTAGAAACTTTTGAGGGCAAAGTTTGCCTAAAACTTTTTTCATGACTTCAGACTGCATTTAATCCCCCTTCCTAGGTCACTTCAGGAGTCAGATGAGGCCCCATCTTATCTCCAGAAAACACCAGATTAGAACTCACTTATAATGTTCAGGACTCTGAGACTACATCCACATTACTATGTTTTTACTTAAAATGCAGGCATTAGTGTCTGTCCACACTACCTCAGTGTTTTTAACCCACAAAAACAGACTTTTGAAAATGATCTCCAGAGCCATATACTTCTGAAAATGTGCCACTGCAATGTGGATAGGTGAAAGCCCAGACATTTGAAAGTGCAGACTCTAAACACATTCTGATTTGTTCGTGCTATTATGTAGCCCTTTCTTGACTGGATCCTGCTCATAACAACATCTCATTCTCTGACTGCGGAAGAAAACCATATTGTACATTTTGGTATTTGAAATTTTATTTTAGAAGCAAAAACAAAAAAT
This sequence comes from Erpetoichthys calabaricus, assembly GCF_900747795.2. Classification (NCBI taxonomy): domain Eukaryota; kingdom Metazoa; phylum Chordata; class Cladistia; order Polypteriformes; family Polypteridae; genus Erpetoichthys; species Erpetoichthys calabaricus. The sequence continues at coordinate 161,390,966 of NC_041396.2, read as the reverse complement.
ACGAAAATGAAAGGAATTTTCATATTTTTATTTTTTATTAAAGAATAAAATGAGGGTACATAAGGTATTTTTTAATTCTATGGTAACAAATAGCAGTCATAAACTTTAAAATTACACATACTTTTCTGGATTTATTTGTGATTCAAATAATGAAAGTGTAATAGCTCAAAAACAACAAAACAGACACATTTTTGTTGTCTGATACCGGAAGTACTTGTTCTTCTGCACGATTTTTGACAACACGTGCGAACAGTCCTCCTCACAACACATCAATCGACGGCCATGAAGTTACACTGGCATTAGCACAGGATGCTGTTGTTTTTTTTCGGAACAGTAAAAGAGTGACACTCCGGGACAATGACATGACTGCAGAAAAACGGTGTTGCATCTTTCAGGTAAAAATACAAGCTTTGCAAACTTTGCTTCATTGATGTAGCAATTCTTTTAAGAACGTTATTGTTGTTACATACTGCAAAATAAATAAATGGCATTTTTTCGTTCTCGTTTCTTGCATTTTTCTTTTCTGATCTGCGAAAGAACAAAAGGAAAAAAGTAATTGTTCTGCGTTTTTCATTTTTCCCTTTTAAGTTGAAAATCAAATAAGTGTCTCTTTTTCTTTTTTAAATGATATTTTCTGAAACGAAATTTCAAATATCAAAAAGTACACGGACCACGGACCGTCAAAAATCGCGCAGAAGAAGAAGTACTTCCAGTTTCAGACAACGAAAATGTGTCTGTTTTGTTGTTTTTGAGCTATTACACTTTCATTATTTGAATCACAAATAAATCCAGGAAAGTATGTGTAATTTTAAGTTTATGACTGCTATTCGTTACGATAGAATTAAAAAAATACCTTATTTTCCCTCATTTTATTCTTCAATCAAAAATCAAAATATGAAAATTCCTTTCATTTTCGTATTTTTTGTTTTTGCTTCTAAAATGAAATTTCAAATATCAAAAAGTACACGGACCACGGACCGTCAAAAATCGCGCAGAAGAAGAAGTACTTCCAGTTTCAGACAACGAAAATGTGTCTGTTTTGTTGTTTTTGAGCTATTACACTTTCATTATTTGAATCACAAATAAATCCAGAAAAGTATGTGTAATTTTAAGTTTATGACTGCTATTCGTTACGATAGAATTAAAAAAATACCTTTTTTTCCCTCATTTTATTCTTCAATCAAAAATCAAAATATGAAAATTCCTTTCATTTTCGTATTTTTTGTTTTTGCTTCTAAAATGAAATTTCAAATATCAAAAAGTACACGGACCCTGTGGCATACAGGAGTTGCTTTCCACTGTACTGGTCTTACTTATCTGTATACAATAAATTTTGTTTTTGTACAGGTTAAATGCTGCACACATGTGCAAAAGGCAAATAATTTACCAGTTGCTACAGTTTTACAATAAATCCTGTGGCCAGCAGCATTATCACCCCTTGAAGGATTTTTCCACCCATGCATGCATGCTCAGTGTAGGCGAGCGTCTACTTCATATGTGTTTTTGGTCATTTCAGTGTTGATGGAGATATTTTCATAAATGATGTGCAAATGTTAGTGCGGGTAGGATGGAGATTTTAAAGTTGTTTTAAAATGAAAATTCAGTAGTGTGGCCATAGCCTCAGGCAGCTTCTTCGTTGCTCACATTTTAGTAAAGGGTGTGGTAACCAGGGGGCACACAGTTCCCAAAATCTTAGACACAACAGACACAGAGGCCAAGTCCAGCACACAAAACACCTTTATTCAGCTGTGGGAAACACTTATGTCTCGCTCCCAACAGCAGCACACAGTACAAAGCACCAAATATTAAATATCCAATCCATTTTCTTCCTCTCTCTATCAATTCTCCACTCCTCCTCCTCCTTCCGCAAGCCTCATCCATCTCCTCCGGATTCTGGCCCTGAATGGAGTGATGCGGCCCCTTTTATAGAGCAACAGTAAGTGCTTCACGTGTTCCAGGTGTGTCAGCAGCCCTGCAGAAGAGGGGTCGGCCATTCTCTATGCACCCCCTGGCAGTGGCCAAGGGCCCTAGCAGGGTTGAGCTTCCCTGCTCCAAACCCGTGGCACTGTAGCATGCCACGGGGGGCCGCCCTCCATCATCCCAAGGGAGGTATTGGCCTGTGTAAACTCCTTCTCCCAGTCCTTCCGTTATGGAGGCATCCTACCCGGGTAAGAATCCCGGCTGTCCATTACAAGGGACACCACAGTACAGTCTGTTCCCAGTCAGAGCTGGGTAACCTCAAGCTGCCATTAGATCTTCAGGCCTCTTGCCAAACCTCTCTCACACCTCTCTAGGTTCAGACGTGGCAAACACTTGCTAGACCTACAAGGCCTCTCTCTTACCCTATGATGCGTTTCAAGCAACCTTTGACATCTGCTGGGTTGCCAATCTTCATTGCAGGTTACCTTCCAGACAGCTGCTCTCTCACTCCAACACCCTGCATTCCCATATTGCCATGATGAGTTGATCTCACCACATTCTCTGTAGGACTTTTTACCCTGCCCAGTGCATTCCTAGTAATGTCTCTTCCACCTGGAAACAGGATGCTAGCTAAATACCTCCTCACTTCCTAAAACTTACAGCTTTCCTGTGAAAATAAGGTTAACATTAAATCATGAGGTAAGAAATTTAATTTGAAGAAAAAAAAAAAAACTGAACCATGGTGAGGGAGAGGTGTAGAGTAGAAGCAGACTATACCAAAAAAATTCACCTATAAGAGTAATTATAAGATCATAATGATCAACTATTAAAATTAAAGAAAGAACACATAAGTAAAATTGCACTTATCCTACGAAAGTAATTGAGTTGTTTTTGAAGACAAGCATAGAGAACATAATGCACCTACAGTACAGTCCACCAACTGCAATGATGCTATAGCTGTTTTAAAAAGGAAAACTACACATAATTAGCTGAATGTTTAACAGTAAAATAAAACAGTGTCTTTTTAGAATTAGCTTTATTGAAAAGACATACTTAAAAGATAGGTTTTGTGTTCCTTCCGTTAGAGCTCTGCCGGCCTCTTCATATTTTAAATTGATGGCGGTGCTCTTCTCTGATTATGCTTTCCTCACTCCACTGTTAATTATTTTCCTACACTCTTTCCTTTCTCAATAAAAAAGGACTGAGTAAGACCCGCTGTTATCTGTAAATTGTGTGGTTCAAAAAAGAAAAACACCCGATAAAGCAGGATGTTTGTTCTATGTAGAAATATTTTGCTTCTGTGTTAATTGGGCTTGTTATCAATAGAGGTATACTGCTATTTTGACGGAATAAAATTGCTCAGATTACATCATGTCAGGTTTCTTAATGAAGGAAATACTGTATTGGCTCTCTTGCCAAAATTCAATTTTGTTAGCTGCTACTGAATGTGTATACAGGAAATATTGACTTGTATTATGATTTGTACTGGGTTTGCCACAATTACATTGAAATATGAATAAAGATTAATTATACTATAAAAGGCAGATGCTACCTCACCCATTGATCAACTAATCATGGGAAGTATATAATGTGTTATTCTAGAGCTAGTAAATTTAATGAATAGGAGTTATTGCAGACCTAAAAGATATTTTAAGCAATGCAATGCTGGGTAACACAGCATATGCAGTTCAATCAAGATTGTTTGAGCATGGATGTCAACATGAGGAATAATGTTATAATACAAAAATAAACACAAGCTTCTTTGCATCTGGATTTCAGTATAATCCAGATGCAAAGAAGCTGTGTGCTCCTGTGGCTCAACACTCCAATCATGAACAATACTGTATGTGATCTTATCATAAAGAAACACTCATTAAAGATCTTGCCAAACTACGTGTACTGTTGCAATGATTATTGACGTTTCAGTTCACAGTGTGTATAGGTCCTGAAGATGACCAAGTAAGAATCACCGATACGGAAAAGCATATTCAGAGTGTAAAGAATAAAAAGGAGTTGCAGTTATCAAGAAGCTTTTTCACTTTATTTCACTTTCCATCTGCTGAAACTGGTGACATCTTGGTGGCATTGTGCCATTCTCAACAGACCAGGACACTCTATCTTCAATAACAGTCTCCAGCTTCTCTTGGGAAATTCATAGGCACTCCCTGGCTTAATAAAAGATAATATATTATTTCTTTGGTGCATCCAGTATATGTAAAATAACTTCATAGCTATTCATGAAACCTAAAGGGATATTGTTATATAAAAAAATACCTATATCATACAAAAACTGATATTTTAGTATTGTGTAGATAAAGTCTATAGAGCCTCTATAGAGGCCTGTTTTAAATAAGCAGTGTGACAACTACCCTAAATAACAGAAAACATTCCCTCAAAAAGTATTATGTTTGATATTTTGTAAATGGCTTGCTTTTCTTTGAATGTTTATTGTAGGACAACCATAGTAGGACACAAAAATCATCATCACTCTTTTAACTACTACAATATGTTTTCCTTAAGGATGCCTGTATATATTGAAGTTGTATGTTTTTTCTGACTATAAGCTTATTATCTTTGATATGCCTTATACCTTTACCATGTTCTTTTTTATGTACAAAACTTCCATGCCACATTTCCAGACATATAGCTCCAGATATTGCTAGCCTGTTTTCTAACTCTTTTAGCAATAGTCTACAGATTAGTAGTGGTGCCACTGATTTACAATACATTCATTCTGAACAACTTATCAATTCTTTTAATTCCATCTATATTTCAAATCTGTTGCTCCTCTAAAGGCCCAACAATTTAAATTTAAAAGTCAACCTTTCGAGTGCTCACCACAGAGTGTAGGAAAGCAAAACAAAGGTGGAACATGGACAAATTTTAAATTTGATTTTCTACAAACTACCTTGAAATTGTACTCAAGTTTCAGTTAAATCTAGAAGGGCAAATATTTTACCGATTTAAAAAACTCGAACAGGCCTAGAGTGTTAAATCTGTTTAACCCATGTCTAACACTCTTATACCATCACTCTCTAGTGTGAGATTTCTCCTTTTTTTGAGAAAAAAAATAAAAAATACCAGGCATTCTATTAATACTACAATATCTGACTGCTTTTCTTTTACTTCATGTTCTCATTTGCTTGATGAGTTTGATTCAATCTCCCTTATTGCTCTAGGGGAGATTGTCTTAGCCATGAAGCCCACTTCATCACCTCTTGAAGTTGTTCCTATCTGCCTCTTTAAGAAAGAATTTGGTATCATTGGCCTAATATACTACCATTAATAATGCAAGTTTAGCATCAGGATTGATTCCTGCTTGCTTTCAGCATGCTCTGGCCCATCTGGTAAATTCGTAACTGCGCTGCTGCAACAAAATTCGATGTATCTGAGAAACTGGTGCGAGATTGGAGGAAGCAAGAAGATGTAAAAAAAAAAAAATTAAGTGTCGTATTTTTGAACGGGCGTATAAGTCGGTGTCTGATTTTATGATCGATTTTTACGAGTTTCAAGACCTGACTTATAAGCGAATATATACGGTACTTACTTGTGACTTCTTTGGAGTTTCATTTAGTTGAGCCTGCTTTAGAACAGCTCTTCATATAGTACTTTTATAATATGAAATATGCCGCTCATTTGGTGAATCATGTTCCCTTGGTTTTCATTGATTGCATTTTACCTCACCTTGACAGTTTCTCCCAGTTTAAACAGATTTTCCCTTATGAACTGATAACGCCTGAAACAATAATCCTGTTCTAGCATCCTGGGCCATTTCCTATGCCAAGTTTATGAAGAATACAAATAAATATGTTTTAGGCTCCAGGTTCAAATCCATTCTGTCACCCATTATGACATCTTAAGTAAGTCATTTAATGTGGCATTGTCCCAAAAACAAACAAAAAAAAAAGTTCAACAATGTACCCATGAAGTGCCTTAACATGGTTATGCTACAGAAATAATTGTACACAAATAGTTATTTATCTACTGTTCTTACCCGTGATATTAGCATATTAATGTCTGCATAAAACAAATAGCTGCTCACAGGCCACAAGGGGTCTTTGTCACTGTAGTTAACAAAGATAGATAACTAAAGTTGGTACATGTACATAAAAAGAGATATGCAATACTTTCATAGTGTGAAGAGGAATGCCAGGATCATATTTTTTTATGCCATCTTTTTATGTACATGGCATTTAATAACAATGAAACAATGAAGGGAAGATTTCAATTAACTTGACCTGTACTGGTGAAGAGCATATAGAGCAGGGGTCCCCAAATCCAGTCCTGGAGGGCTGCAGTGACTGCAGGTTTTCATTCTAACCCTTTTTTTTTAATTAGTGACATATTTTTGCTGCTAATTAACTCTTTTGAATTTGTTTTAATTGACTTGTTTTAAGATTTGTTCCCCTCAATTTCTTCATCGTTCCTCTGAATTGCTTCATTTCTTTCCTTAAATGGCACCCAAACAGAAATGAAATTGTGTAGTGAGACAGAAGACCAACAAAGTCAGGGCCTTAAACTCCAACCAATTTCACTCCAACAAGTTGCTTAATTAGGAGCTGAGTCTTGTCGTTAATTAAACGTGTTCTTTAATTCCATGGCTTGTTGCTGCTCTCATTGTACAACAGTATACATTTCTGAAATTGTTGTTTTTCTCTTTTTTTAAGGCACTGTTAAAATGTTTTGGGGATCTAAACAGATCAACATTTCTGAGACCTTCGCCTTTCTTTATTTTCAGATATTGTTTACTGGTTGTGTTTTGGTTCATTTTGTATCTCATTATTGTTTGGCAGCGAATTAAGGAAAAAGAAAGAATTGAGTGTTCTGAGTGTTCAAGAGCAAGTCAGTTAAAATCAATTCAAAAGAAGTTAATTAACAGCAAAAACAGGCCACTAATTAAGAAAAGGGTTAGTATGAAAACCTGCAGCGACTGCGTCCCTCCAGGACCGGAGTTGGGAACCACGGATATAGAGTCTGGTAACCACTCAAAGAGACAGACAGTGCAATACTGGGAGGTTAATACATGAAAAATGAAGTGTTCACAACCACCAGTGAAGTCATGTCTTCAGAATAGCAGAACTGACTTTCCTTTATCAAAAGCGTTTTATGGAAATTGTAAACTGATAAACTAAACTTGGCATTTTCTCACACAGGAGTAAATCAAGAAGTGGCATCACTACACAGAACAAAAAGCCACATATTCATAAAAAATGGAAACAGTTTAAAATAAGATGCTAATTAAACTGCTTTTTTGTGAAGTTGTTATCTACCTGTAAATGTCTACTGCTGTCCCTCTTTCAGGTTGATCAAAGCAAAATGATAGCACTCTAGTCATTTACATTGGGAAAAGCCTTGAACTGATTTAAGGGTGAATATGGTATGAATATTATGAGGACATCTGAAAAAGGAATTATGAAATGCGTGGGTTAAATATAATGTTCACATGGTCAGGCCACAAAACCATAAAGTGTCATTTCAATAAAAAAGCAGAAGGAACTTGCAGGTATTGAGAACGAGAAGCATAAAATGTACAAGTAAAGAGAAAAGTTTGACTGTAAGGTAGGACAAAACAGATTCTTGATGCATCACAGTTCTTTTTAACAATTATGCATGCATGCACAAAACTCCATCATCGGACTTAAGAATGAATTGGAACATGTGCACAGTACAAAACATTTCATATTAAAAAAGGGTACTGTGTGAACAAAATGACAAACAAATAATACATCCTCAGAGCAGTAGACATTGGAACAACAATGAAAAAGCATTTTTGTAAATTGAGAAACGTAAAAAAACAAATAGCTTAAAACAAAAGAACAGACAAAATAAGCATTAAAAACAATACATACGTATAAATAAATACACACACATATAAATATAACATGTTTTGCACAGCACATCTCACTAGTAATAGCAAGTCTAACTTAAGCAAACAACCTCTCTTTCTCTCGTGACTGGGTAGCAGTTGATCACATTAAAAAAAAAATGTAAATTTACTTGTGTCAGTCAGACCACATACAGAGATGGCAAAAAAATTATAGCAGTGCCCTGTGCTGCACCGATAAATGTGACCAACAGTGCCAGAGTAATGCTCGCATGTAGGGGCATCCTCTCAATATGACCTCTCACCAGCAACAATGCAGACACTGAAGGCTCATTTTCAATTGTATTTGAATTTTGACTAAATTACAATCCAGATTGAAAATATATGATAATGCCTGGTGTAAATATAAATAAAAGTCTCTGAAGCAGGCTCCTCATTGCCCACATTTCACTGCACACTATGTTAAGTGATTTCAGCCTTTGGAAGTTCATGTAATTTTAAAACAAGCAATGCTACAACACAGGCATACATTTCTCAGAAGTATGAGCTAAGACATGATGCATTAAAGGCTGACACTTCCTTTTCATATTGTACAGTGTTAAAAACATTACAGAATTAAATGCAGCATAATATTTTTCATGATTAATAATAAGGATTGTGTTCAAAACCAGCAAGTGGTCTCACAGTAAGAAAAAAAAAGTATGTCAAAAATCATGATGTATTAAGTTGCATCAAGAATTGCTTTATAATCACTTTGTGGCACTCTAAATTCTAATCGCATTGAATTGTAAGGTGCTTAGTGATTCCCACCACTACCAAACAGAAATTTATCCCCCCGATCCCATACATTGCTGTAATTGCCATTACTATTATGAAGTGAACTGGCCAATAGTAAAGGGACATTCAACTGATACTGGTGATAAAGATAATCGTCAGGTTATATCTATTCCATACCTGAATATACTGTTTGCTGTGCTGTTACACCGTGTGGTAATTATAAAAAATAAAAAATCTGAAAATTTCTAATTTCTATGTACACTGTAAGTAAGGAGGCCTATAGCTAAGTGCAGGTGATTCCAAATTGGCCCTGTATGAGTTAGTTGTTCATTAGTTGCTTCTATGATGGACTAGCGCTCTCTCTAAGGCTGCATCCCTCCTTGTGCCTAGTGCTGAAAGAATAGGCCCTTTAAGACCATGAAATGGATTAAATAGGTTTGAGGATGTTACATTGCATAAATAAAAATTCAAAGTCAAGTGATATAGCTAAGTTTAAGATATTTAATAATTAACACTATTGAACTTTAGCTACCTTCATAAAGGATTGAAAGCACCACCGGGCTTCAGAACAAACATTGGAGAAATCCTTTTTCCTACAGACCTGAATTTGAGGAACAGCAGGAAGGTCGATTAAATGAATAGGCCACATGTACTGCACAATTCACCTTTAACAAATAACATTTGTTTCAATATGTAGTCAATGTGAAATATAAATAGCCTAATGGATTTTCTGCCCCCAGTTCTAAAGTTTGCACTTTTATGTGAGAAACACGTGCAGGGAATTAAAAGAAAACTTTACCACCTGGACCAAAATTTTGTCCAAGAATACAAGGTATGTATGTTCATGGCTACCATTAGTATAGTACTGATTCTTGTATTTCTCACATACTTTCTTTTGTTTAATTCCATTATCTTCTGTTGAGAAAAGTATCAAAACATCGAAAAGCATCGATTGTATCAATTTTAAAAATTGTTTAAATACTCGTTTTTCATGGTATTGATCCTATACCCTGCATTACGAACGCACTTCTGGTTCATTCTGGCTTTTGACAATTGAGCCTGATTGGCTACCAAAGGGCATAACTAGACATGCTTCTTATCTCTAAATTACAGAAACATTAATCAGTATAAGCCCATAAAATGTTGCTTTTGAAGTAAGGATGTCACGTTTGTTGTTTTTCTACAGGTTAAAATGATTTTTTGTAGTCAGTTATACTGTTTAACGCATTCAGACAGGAGTCTTCAATTGTTTTTACCTGCGGGTCAGTTTTATTCTGTGCTCTCCATTCAGTGGCCACACTTCTTAGCACTGGGCCTCCATCACTCCCTCGATTTTTAAAGCCTCACTCGGAAGTGTGCTGCTGTATTATATTAATTTCTTTTATTTTACTAAATCCGATTTAAAAAATTAAATTTCATCACATTTACTAAATAAGGTAGGGCCTAGACCTTTAAAGTGTCTAAACAGTTGCACTGCTCCACCATGTGCTCAAATACTCAGTGTATTATTATAGAAATTGAATTGTAGGATGGTGACGAAAGTAAAAGTTGACTGGATTTGGCTGGCTGTGGTGGCCACTTTATGGATAGTGTGTGTGTGAATGAAGCATAGCATGGTGCATTTTCCTTGGAGCTATATCACGAAAAGTATTACTTAACCCAGCAATGATTGTGATAAGATGATTTTTTTTTTATTACTTTGATGATGGCCCTGTTTTGTGCAGTTTCCTCATACTTTTGAAAAAACAAGTTCAAAATTCACATCTGCCTATTTAAGATTACGACTGCGGGTGTATGGGAACTGTAGTTTTTGGGATGGGCTGCAATGCACAACAAGGTTAACACCAAGGTTTTATTTTAATTTATTATTCTTATGCTTTAAAATCTCCATTAGTTGTGTTCATGTAAAGATTTTTAACCATATACAATTTCAAATTATTTAAATATATTTTTATTATACACAGATCAACCACATAATTAAAACCACCTGCCTAATATTGTATAATATTTTGCCAACAAAACAGCTCTGATCCATCAACGCATAGACTGTAGAAAGCCTTTGAAAGTGTTCTGTGGTATCTGGCATGAAGACGTAAGCAGCAAATCCTTTAAGTCCATTAAGTTGCAAGGTGGGGTTTCCATGGATCAGAACGTTTTTTCTAGCACATCCCATTGATACTCTATCAGTTTAAGATCTGGAGAATTTGGTGGCTAGGTCAACACCTTGAAGTCTTTGTCATGTTCCTCAAACCATTCCTGAACATTTTTTGCAGTGTGGCAGGGGGCATTATCCTGCTGAAAGAGGCCACTGAAAGTGGCCACATTTCCATGAAGGATTGTATGTGGTCAGCAATAATCTTTAGGTAGTTGGCACATGTCAAAATCACATCCACATAAATGCCAGGACCCAAGGTTTCCCAACAGAACATTACCCAGTCTGTCCCACTGCCTCTACCGGCACATACACCTAGCTGTCCACAAGATCAAAAAGAAAATGTGATTCATTAGACCAGGCTGCCGTCTTCTATTGCTCCATGGTTCAGCTTGGATGCTCACATACCCATTGTAGGCACTTTTGGTGGAGGACAGGGGTCTGCATGGGCACCAGTATGTGGTTGTGCAGACCCATACACAGCAAGCTGTAATGCACTTTATGTTCGGACACCTTTCTGTCATTGCCTGCATTAAGTTTTTCAGCAATTTGTACTACATTAGCTCTTCTGTGTGATCAGACCAGATGGGCTAGTCTTTTCTCTCAACATACATCAGTGAAGCTCGGGCACCCATTACCATGTCACCTGTTCACTGGTTGTTCTTCTTTTAACTACTTTTCGTAGGTTCTAACCACTACATGGCGTGAACTCCCCTCAAGACCTGCTGATTTGGAGACCCAGTCGTCCAGCAATCACATTTTGTCCCTTGTCAAAGTCACTCAGATCCTTACGTTTGCTCATTTTTCCTGCTTTCAACACATCACCTTAAAGAAATGACTGTTCCCTTGCTGCCTATTATTATATCCTACCCTATGACTATTGCTATCGTAATGAGATAATCAATGTTATTAACTTAACTTGTCAATAGGTTTACTGTTGCGGCTGATTAGTGTTTACAGTATAGGGTATCATATAATGTATCACATTTCAATACTTTTCTTACTATTGTATCAAAGTTTGGTATTAAGACAGTTCTATCCACTACATAACCTCAGTCAAAGTTATGTAGTTTATTACAAGAATTTACCTTGAAAAACGGCTACAGTTATTATATGCAATGTCTCTTCTAAAGAACTGTTTTGTCTGATGCGCCAAGGAAAAGACACAGAAATTAAGTGTTCTTCTTTAGTTTTTATCTAAGAGAAAAAGGCCAACAGGAGATTGCTTTGATTAACAAATATTGCTTTCATTTTATGCATAATATTTCCACATTTTTATTGGAAAAATTAAGCACATACAACATTTTCTCATAAAGCAAACTTCAGAGCAGGTCTTGTCTTTTATAATACAGTACTTCTAAATAGCAACCATACTAAATTATATGTAACAATTATCTAGAGTAGCGAAATATATGGCTTTTGACCTACTCTGATTTGCACTATGCTGGTACTCTTTCATGGCATTCAAGATTATGACTTGTGGCTTTCAAATGTTTAATTCTGTGTAAAGGGCTCTGACATATGGAACTTGAGAGGATGTGAAATCTGCACTTAGACACACAAGCACAAAGCAGATACTTATCATCTCATGGTACATTTCAGTCTGCAGACACACATATTGCACATGTGTATGTGAGTCACTTACAATGCATGCACAAATATAGAGGTGAACAGTGAACTCTCTGTACAAGTGGGATATTCTGGATTAACGTCTAAATGACATTGCTTCATCTGTGCACATGAATAATGATCTGTGCAAGCAGAAATTATGGATTGGCCTTCAGGTGTAGTATATATCTCCCCAAGCTATGGTATACTACTGGTGAATCTGTTTAAGGTATTTCTTAATAAAAACACATCCTCTGTTTCTTTTTCTTACGCATAGTTTTATTATATATATACAGATATCATAAATTAGATCTTTGAAATACTTTGCTGGCTAGGCCACAATGCTACAGTGTGATCTACTGACTGAGAAGCGGCTTCATGCAGGCTGTGATTGTGGCATGATGGTCAGCAAACATTTGTCAACCATGAAAGCTGGATTTGATTTCTGTTCACTGCATTTTAGTTTTTCTTCAATCAAGCATTTCCCTCGCTATTTTTTTTAATGGCTCCAAGCCACCCCCGATATGGTTTCATTGTCTCCAGTGCTATTTATTGAAATTTGAGATTTTTTTTTTTTGCACCAGAAAGAAAACCAGCAATAAGTGTAATAAATTAATCAATCCCTCCAAATTCAAAACCTGCTTATCCAGAGGGTGTGTGAAGAAGCCGGAGCCTATCTCAGCAAACACCAGGCGCAAAGCAGGAACAATCCACAGAGAGGGCTCTGGCCATTTCGGGGTGAACACACATACGCACACACTCACATGGATATTAGAGCCAATTTAGCATCAGCATTCCAGTTAACCTACAAGTCTTTGGGAGGAAACCAGACATACATGGAGAGAATATGCAAACTCCACATAGGGAGCAGCCAGGACTTGAATCCCAGTCTTCTCATTGTGAGACACAGTGCCGCCATGCCACACAAGCATACAGTTTGGTAATACATATATTAATAAATTATATATTGTGAGGAACGCTACATGGGGATTGGCAACCCGGCCAGACATTGTCTCCTCAGAAAAGCTAGATGGCAGCCCACTGGGTTACGGCATTGCCACAGATTCCAACAGGGCATCTGGTGAATTTGAGTTCATTGGCAATGACCTTTTCGGTTCTGTGGACATCACCAGAGAGGTTCTGGGTGTGACATAAAAGAAGCAGCCCCGCTTGAATCTGGGAGCCAGAGTCAGGAGGAGGAGGACAAAGCCTGTGGCAGTAGTGGAGGAGAAGGAGACCAAAGAGAAGAAGAAGTAGTATTGCTGTGTGGTGTGGTTGTGGTGAGGGAAACTCTTGCTACTGTGAAGAGTTTCACACCAAATAAAGCCCTGTGTCCAGTGCAACGTAATATATATTGTCAGCGAAATTCTGGCAATGGCTCTGAGGATTTCATCCCAGTACCTAACAGTAGTCAGGATACCACTGACTAGCATGTGGTGGGGTCTGTGCGACTCTCCGGTAATATGCCTTCCCAGAACATCACTGACCCACCAACAAACCAGTCATGTTAGAGGATGTTGCAAGGCTGCATAACATTCACCATGGGGTCTCCAGATACTTTTACATTGGTCACATGTGCTCTGTGTCAAACTGCTCTCTTCTATGGAGAGAACGGGGTGCCTTTGGAGGAACTGCCAATTGTGTTATTATCAGGTGAATGCAAATCAAGCTGCATGGTGATGGGTCGTAAGCACAGGTTCCACTAGAGGATGTCTGGCCCTCACTCCACCCTCATAGAGTCTATTACTAACAGTTTGGTCAGAAACATGCATACCAGTAGCCACCTAAAGGTCATTTGGGAGGGCTCTGCCAGTGCTCCTCCTACTCCTCTTCGCAGAATGGAGCAGATACTGGTCCTGCTGCTTGGTTGATGCCTTCCTGGTATCTCCTCAATGCTCCTGGGACTGTGCTGGGAGAGACAGCAAACCTTCTTGCAACGGCACATATGGATGTGGCATTCTGAAGGAGCTGGACCACCTCTACAACCTGAATTAGCTGCAGGTACTGCCTCATGCTTCCAGTAGTGACAAAGACAAAAGCAAAATTCAAAACTAGAGAAGAATCAGTCAGAGAGCAGTTGTCTGTGGGCACCACTTGATAAAACATTGGGTAATTCCATGCCAGATTTTCACACTTTTTGACCTCTTCGATACAGATTTTAATGAAACTTGGCATGCTGATTTGGTCATATGAGAGACCCATGAAATTGAAATTGCATGTGTCTTGGACCAATATTGAGGGGGATTTAAACTAAAAAGGTCTGAACTTATTGTCGGAGGGATTATGACTTTTACTGGCTTGTTGCATAGAAATGGTTCTCATACTGTTTTAAAACTCTTTTCCAGCTCTATATTTTGCATGAATACTTTGCTATCCCCAAAATGAAAAAATAAAATGCTATGTATGATTATAATATTAAAAATTGAATAGCGAAAAACACTATTTTAAAATTGGTCTATTTTTTTAACTAAAGCTAGCTTATAAAAAGAGCTTTGGAATGAGAAAGCATTAACAGCAATGCAAACAACTTTTTGTATATGTTGCACAATAAATTTCATCAATTAAAACATTCTCCAGTTAAATCAGATTAGGGAAAAATTGTACCATTGGCTTTGCTGGGAGGATTTTACAAGAATGATTCACAAAGACTGGACAAAAAACAGGGGGCTTCCATGATAATGGTGTTTACAGAATGCTGTTGCTTATTTTTTTTTTTACTGCCTTTAGAAAAGTTTGCAAACCCTACAAGGTGTGATGAAAGCCAGAGTTACAACATCACTTTCATGTCTTTTTTAAAACCCTAGTTCTTTTCTAATAGCACATTACCACACTTTGCTTATGTTGGCTGATACAAATAACCCCTGCAAAAAAAATGTGTTCACCTGCTGCATACATGGTGGTTAGAGATGATAATCTGCAACTCCTTTTGCCTCTGGGTTGTGTGTTGAGTTATTATCTGCATTTTCTGTGGAATGTAATAGATACAGAACTTTAAAACAGTTATTTGGGAACAATGAACGCCCTGGGAATCTTCATGAAACTCTGTGTGCCTGTGTGTTTTGTATGCAAGAGCTTCCTGGATTATGATCCTATTAGACCTTTTTATTAAAAAATAACCTTAATAGAATAACTCAAGTATAAATATCTTCATAAAGAGCTTCATTATGGTTTCTAATATTAGTATTATAAATAACTGAGTAAAAGCGATGAAAAATAATTGAAATTTCTTACGAACTTACCATGGAATATAGTGACTAAAACAGACATTGAAAAGTCTTCATATTATTCAAAATAGACTTTAACAATGATTATTTGCAGGGCGCTATCACAATTTCTATTATGTTACATCACAATATTTTAAAACATTTTTGAATATCATCCCAAATTTTCAGATACCTTATTAAAAAGTTAAGCCCAAGCACATGTTTTGGTTTGCATACAGAGATTTACCATAACACTCAAAAGCACAAAAAAATACTAGAATAAACTTTGGATTAGGTTAGATAAACTTTGAATTACACTTGTTTTATAGCTATATCAAGTAATAAGAAATAAAATTTGAATTCTGTAAAATTTGTATCATTTATGAAAGGATCCCTGTCCATCCTGAAATGCAAAAACACACATATAACAGATATTCGCCTAGACTGGGCATGCGAGTAAACTCCATGAAGGGATTGTGTGACAAAAACCTCAGAGCCCCATGAAAATCAGATTCCACTGTGCTTTATGTACTTTTAAAAGTACCAGCAGGACACTGATAGCACATTTACATAATTGAGAAAGAAAGAAATTCTTCAAGGAGCTGCAGTGATTTGCCCCTGTGTCACATTAATGCATTGATTACAGTTGAAAATAACAGTTGTAAGAAGTGGCAACAGTCATCTTGTCATTAAATAATTACGTTATAATGTTATAGTAAACACTTAAAAAAAACTGTTTAGCTCCATGTACCGTACATTCATTAGAGCACTGATTACATGCAGTCAGACTGCATCTTGTACCAAAACAACAATTTTAAAACAAACTTAATAGAGAAAATAAATAAATGTGTGCATGCCTTTGTGTGTTTACAACTTCGGTTTTCTGCACTGTGCTGTCATGTCCCTCTCTGTCCCGTATTATTGTGGGCTTGGCTGCATTCTACACCCTTCTACTTCATTAAGCGCCTTGTTATTAATTTTGCTGTGGAAAGCGCTCCTCCATACTGAACAAATTAAGCTAAAGTAATAAACATTGATATGAGGCTGTCAACCGAGTTATTAACAATTTGATTTTCACAGGGCTCTGAATTTTTCACAATAGCGGTAAGAATCATTATTCATCACAAAACTGTAGCAACCAATAATTAATTTACCTTTTGCGTATGCAAGCAGCATTCAAACTGTAGAAATCGCAACGTACATGCATACTGGTAAGCAGCACAGCAAGCACAATGGAAAGCAATTCTAATATGCCCACTATGTTGGATTGTTTTTCCATCTCTGAAGGGTGACCAATCAGGGCATGAGATATTGAAATGAGTAGAATCCAATCAGGAAAGGATCACGAAATAAGCAAGAACCAACCGTTGTGTAATTAGAGCATCATTTTTGGAAAACTCTATTTTCATCTGTGCACACCACAATGCTTTTTCAGAAGTCTTCATTTTCGGGGGTTGAAAATAAACAGGTTAGTACGGATGAAAGGTGAAAACGGAGACTAATATCTATTTTTAAATAAAAATGTAGTGTGAACAGGGCCTAAGGATACGTTGTAAATCTGTGGGACCAAGTAAGATGACCAAAATCAAAGCTTTGACGCTGTGTTTAATGATCACTTGTCATATGATCTGTTCTTTTCTTAAATGTTATAGTCTGTTTTTATATAATAATTGGACTCACTATCACTTCTCTGCAAGAAAAGGACAATCATTCAAAATTTATTGTGAAACAAATTTGTTTTTCCCAGTTCTAATATACCAGTAACGGTGCACTGCATGATAACGTGCTGTGAATACACTTCACTAGAGCGTTCATAGTTTTCATACTCTTTCTCTGTACGTTTACCATTCGTTTGCTCAGAGGTTGATGTGCTTGCTGCTTCTTGAGCAGCTCTTCTTTTCTCCACCCTAGTGGCCCACTCTTCTCTTTCTTTTGTCGGCATCTTTTCACATTAAAACTGATTAAGTCAGTGTTTGTGTTGCAATTACTTAGTACATTTTCTTTAATTTTTACTTAAGCTGGCACTTAACTCTTCAATCTGCCTCAAGAATGATTTAAGATATGAAGATGTAAGGGAAGTGACGGTGAAGGTGGTAGGGATGAGAACGGCGCCCATACGCATGTGCCACATGGCCGCCTTGCTGACCAATGCCGAGAGTTGATTCTATAACAAACTAAAAATAAAAAGAAGAATAACCTTGGAGGTCAATCGTCACCCCAAAAGTGGATAGTAGACGTCACATAGTATATGTGTACCTAATTTCAGGTCATTAGGTCAAACAGTTTGCGAGCTACAGGTGATTTAAAATCCTGGACAGACAAACGAACAGCCATGGTAGCATATTATATATAAAGATAATGGACATGCTTTAATAAAGTTTTAGATTTTACGCCTCTTCTTTACATACTGTATGACATCATGGTGAATGACTTTTGGATGGCTCCAGAGAAATTCTGTCAAACCATTTGATGACTCAGGAAGGGTTGGCAGGGGGGATACTCACTTTGTGCTCAATGAGAGGAGGTGAAACATTGACATAAACTGAGAATATCTTAAAGAGGTGGAAGGGGCGTTTTGAGGAATTCTTAAGCCCAGTGGGTATGCCCTGGGAGGAGGAAGCAGTGCTGTAAGCATTGGTTGGGTTGGGTCCATCTGCATGGCTAAGGTCACTGAGTTGATTAAAAACTTCAAAGTTGCAAGGCAGCAGGGGTGGATGAGAGCTGACAAGAAATGCCGAAAGCACTGGATACTGTGGGAGTGTTCCTGGCTAATGCTGAAAGCACTAGGTATTGTGGGGGTGTTTTTGCTAATGTTTCAACATTGCATTGAAATGTCAACCAAAGTGGTGGTCTCCATTTTTAAAAATGTGTCTTCACTGATCATGGCAGTACAATACTGGAAGAGCAGCCCAGCTTCATAAAAACTCACATAAGCCTTTTATAAGCCTGTAACAGCTTAAAGTGACATGCCATTAGAATTAGGACTTGTTTCCTCTGAGCCTTCCTGTTACAACTTGGTCTTCAGCTGTCTGTTTATCTAAAACTACTAATGAAAAAATACTGAATTTGGCAAGAAAGTTGTACCTGGGAAAGACAGTCAGCATGTGGTATTGCAAGGCTATTTCAATTGCTACATCTTGTGTTGCAACTGACAAACTTAATCTCTTTTTCTTTACTAAATTGACTTTGACTGCTTAAACCGTCTGCTTCCATCATGATTTTAAAAATCTCTTGCTTAGCTTTTCAATACAACTGCTGCATTGTTTTTTCTTAAACTTCACGGTGATATCATTGTATTGAATACAGTTTAATTCAGATTTTTTCACTGTCTGAAAATATAGAGAATTAGGCACACATAATTAAGCATTTGAACAATGTAGACGAGAACAAGCCATTCAGCCCAACAATGCTAGCCAGTCCTAGCCACTTAATTCTTTTAAAAAAACATCAAGTCTAGTTTTAAAAGTCCCTAGAGTCTTACTGTCTACCATGCTACTTGGTAGCTTATTCCAAGTGTCTATGGTTCTCTTTGTAAAGAAAAACTTCCTAATGTTTGTACGAAATTTACCCTTAACAAGTTTCCAATTGTGTCCCTGTGTTCTTGATGAACTCATTTTAAAATAGCAGTCTTGATCCACTGTACTAATCCCATTCATAATTTTAAACACTTCAAACATGTCTCCACTTAATCTTCTTTTGCTTAAACTGAAAAGTCTCAGGTCCTTTAATCTTTCTTCGTAATTCATCCCCTGTAGCCCTGGAGTCAGTCTAGTCACTCTTCTCTGGACCTTTTCTAGCACTACTATGTCCTTTTTGTAGCTTGGAGACCAAATCTCCATGTAAGGCCTCACCAGTGCATTACAAAGTTTGAGCATAACCTCCTTATACACGTAATTTGAGTTAAAACTTTTGCAGAACAAAACCTAAACTCAACCTAAATACTCAAACTATAATAAATGCAATAAATTATAAATAAAAATGCTACATTCAAGCTCCAGTAATCAAGGAAAAAAGAAAACCTGTGATAATAATAAATAATATTTAGATTCTTTGGTTGAATTATCCAAGTAAACTCCACGTATACCAGGGAGCAAAATCTAAGGAGACTTTCTTTAAAAATATATATTGTTAAGTAATGCATATTTTAGCAGATTAAGGGAACAAATTACATATAAATTAATAAGATATACCTACAGTTCCTGTGCTTTGAAGGAATGTCTACTATGAGACATACCCGGACACCACCATACTGACACCACATCTTTATAAAAATCGCACGTTTATTTCTCTCCAATAAACACTGTCCCGCACAGCACACAGTGCTCTCAGCACCAATTACCCTTAATATGGGCCCCTCTCTTACTGTCCGTGGGCCGCCTTTCCTCTCTTCATGGGAGCCTCGTCCTGCTCCCACTCCCGAATCTAGCCCCCTGATTTTAGGGAGGTGGCCCCTTTTATTTCCACCCAGACATGCTCCAGGTGCCTGATGACGTCCTTCTGGCAGCACTTCCTGGTGTGGCGGAAGTGCTGCTCTTGCACCCGGAAGCACTCCGGGTGTCCCTGGAAGGATCTTCCTCCATCTTCCCGGGTGTGGCGGAAGTGAACGTTTTCCAGGTTCCATGAGGCTCGGGGCGCCCCCTGACAGTGGCCACGGGCCCCAACGGACTTGAGCCTCCTTGCTCATCTCCCGTGGTCCTCTCCCAATCCAGGGCGGTTGCCCCCTCATGACCCGGAGGATGAATACACCACCTCCCGGTCCTTCCAGGAGTCCCGGCTGGGTCTGTCCCCCAGCCTCCTGTGACAATACTTACTTGAGTTATAACAGAATTTGAAATGTGTTATAGTACTAATTCTTAATCGCAACATTCCAACCAGTTATAATTCAGTTTCATCATTGCATTTCAGTTTAATAATATATTTATGTTAATTATTGCAAGCCTTATTTCGAATTAGCCTTATTTGCAAACACTATTTTTCTTAACAGTGGGCCTCTTCCGACAGGCAGTTTTAATGCGTGCACTATTTATCTCAGAATGACTCTTTTTATTTATGTAGAGTATACAAAACAGAAACAAAATTAAACAACTGAAAAATACAGTGAATTCAATATTTTGAAAACTTTTTTGCTAACTGCAATGTGCTATGGGTTTTCTCTGTTTATTGTCTTGCTTTTTGTTTAAGTTTCTCTCACACTGGTCTAATTAGGCTTCTTTTCACTAATGTACTTTGGATTTGTTTACATTTTCAGTGAATTTATTGTATAACAAGATATTACAGCAATAGTATCATCAAAATATAACAGATTTACTCAATGCTTTTTTAGTTATGCTTTAATTTCTAGTTTCCTGGCTTAGGCACCATTTCATGACAATTGCGCATGACTGAGTAGGCTTTTTCTATCTAAACTCTTAAAACTAGTGGTTTTGTAATGGCACATTCCTGGGTTTTGTTGTTCTTTGTTGAACCATCATTTCACAAAGAACCGCTGGATTCTGTAAGGGTTCTTTGCATATAAAAATTGATTCTTTGTGCTGTAAAAAGGTTCCTAATATGTGGACAAAACAGAAATATTAAATGTATGATAGGCTACCTAGAGGGATACTAACAGATCAAGGAAACCTGGACTTTGTCTGCGTTATTATACATAGCAAGAGTCCTTTTAAAATCAAAAAATCAGTCGTATTTCACAAATCTGTTATCATCGCTTTATGGTTATTTACAGTATAGAGCCTGTTACAGATCTAGAGAAACAAAAGTTCTTTGTGGAAATTTCATATGGATGGTTACCCTATGGCTAGCTTTGAATTTGCCCTTCCCCTAAGGCTTTGCAGGATTGAAGTTTTTAATCAACTCAAGGACCTTAGCCATGCAGATGGAGCCGACCCTAACTAATGCTTACAGCACTGCCTCCTCCACCAAGGGCATATCCACTGGTCTTAAGAATTCCTGAGAATGCTCCTTCCACCTCTACAAGATATTCCTATTTCACGTCAACGTTTCACCACCCTCACCGAGCACAAACAGAATATAATATTCAACGAAAGAACAAATCATATGACAAGTGACCATCAAACGCAGCAAAGCACTGATTTTGGTCATCTTATCTGACCCTACAGATTTACTGCTTAACTTAAGCTTAATGGCTAAACAGCTGGATTTTGACCACAAGACTATACAGTATGTAAAGTTTCCATCTCCTACGCACTGTAAGAAGGAGAGTGAAAAAATGTGGTTGCACATAGTGGCTGATGACAGGAGAAGAATAGATCTCACCCCAATTTATGCTCTGGACCACAGAGAGCCGAGGGAAAAAAGATTCAGGGGTAAACAGCCAACCTGGCTAAACCTAAAAAATGTCCCTTAAATCAATGATAATACTCTTTAAGACCACGGCAAAGGCACCTAACTTGTTACTGATCCAGGTATATAAAATATATGAAAACAACTGTAATGTAGTTATATATTTAGCACTTCGGGACAATGCAATACTTTGAATTTCTGTGATGCATGAACTTCAAGTGCATCATTCAAGTCTTTAGATATGAGGCTTTTTTTAGATTTTTAAGCTGTAGTGTCTATACAAATGTGCTAAGTTAATCTTACAATGGGTAGCATTACCTGCCTCCTCTGGAAAACAACAACAACATTTATTTATATAGTACATTTTCATACAAAAAAGTAGCTCAAAGTGCTTTACATAATGAAGAAAATCAAATAAAAATAAAAGACAAAATAAGAAATTAAAATAAGATAACATTAGTTAACATAGAAAAAGAGTAAGGTCCGATGGCCAGGGGGGACAGAAAAAACAAAAAAAGCTCCAGACGGCTGGAGAAAAAAATAAAATCTGTAGGGGTTCCAGGCCACGAGACCACCCAGTCCCCTCTGGGCATTCTACCTAACATAAATGAAATAGTCCTCTTTGTATTTAGGGTTCTCACAGAAGGAGAAGAAAAGAAATACTTAACGCAGCAGTCAAGTTTCAAAATGTTTATTGTGTCCAGTAAACAATTTCGCATACACAGTATCTCTTCTCATTGCATTTTGATATACCATAAAGTGGTAATTATTAACAAATGAATTAAAATATCATCCATCCACCCAAACCTGCTTATCCAGAGCAGGGTCATGGGGAAGGTAGTGCCTATCCCAGCAAGCATTGGGAACTAGGCTGTAAAAATTCCTGAACAGGGGGCCAGTCCACATCAGGATGAACACACACAAACACAAATACAGACTAGGCCTAACTTCACATGGCCAATCAACCTAACCTTTGGACTTTGGGAGGAAAACAGAGCACCCAGAGGAAACTCATATGGACACACAAAGAACATGTAAACCCCATGCAGGAAGCAACCAGGACATGAACCTTGGTCTCTTTGTTATGAGGCAGCAGCATCACTGTGACACCCACCAAAACACTATCAAAAAGTATTGGTATTACATGTGTGGCTCCTTGTAGCAAATCCTACTTAATTGCAATATCATTTGTTCAAGTATGTTTTGACCATCCATGTTTTGACATTCAAGCATTTCAAGTACAGGGCCACGGGGAGCCAGACCTTACACCTTACGTATTCAGAAAATATGAGAACTAACCGTGGGCAGGCTGCCAGTCCATAGCAGGGTAAACTTACAATGGCACCCACACTCCCCAAAGGCTGACTTAGATGCATCATTTCATTTAACACTCAGATCTTTGGAATGTGGTAGGGAGAAATAAAAATCAGAGCATGCAAACAAGGAGCAAAAGTGCAAACTCCACACAGACAGCAGACATGTTTGAAAATGATACACTAGAGCAGCTTTCACAAATTTTGTCAATAAAAATGTACATAACAGACTTGATTACTTAAAATATTTTTATTAGAGATAGGGAGTCTGGTCTGCTCTGCCTGTGATGTGGCTATTGTGTAAAATTTGAATAACTGAATTCATTTTTTGTGCTTATCAAAACTCAGCTTGCTCAAATTGTAAGCTTTTCAATGGTCGACAGATTAAAAATTAAGGTTCCACTGAGCTAGAAGTGTACTGAAAAAACCTGATGAATGGATGGATAGATGAGCTCAGTTATCCTCCCACAGTTTAAAGGCATATAGGTTAGGTGGAATGGCAACGGTAAATTGGCCCTTGTGTGTCTGTGTGTATGTGTGTGTGGTTTGTGTGTTCGCCATGCAATGGACTGGAACCCTGTTCAGGGATTGTTCCTGCCTTGCACCCTACGCTTGCTGGGACAGGCTCCAGCTTCCCATGACCCTGTTCAGGATTAAGCGGACATAGACAGTGGTGGTGGTGGTGGATGGATAGATGAACTGAGAATGGATAGATGATCTTTGTGATTCCATAAGTAAATGCCTAAAAACCTCCAGTGACTGTGTGCCCACAATCTATGGACAGACAAATAAAAACAAAACACAGACCATCCTAATGTTAGATTTCCCTATGTGGATGTTTGGAGTGTAGTGACAGTATTTAAAGAGTAAATAACAAAAAAAACATGAATCATGTAAACTGAGTGCACTATTTAATCAAATCTGCATTCTTCTTTAATTTACTCTTTTAATAATTCATCAAAACCACCTTCTAACTGCAACGTGAATTAAAAGTTTGACAACAATAAATGACAAAACCTGAACAAGTTGTGCTTAATGAACTCCTAAAAAGTTTAGGGAGATTGTTTTTATGTTTTTTTAGCCAGAAATGCTGAAAACCAATGCCAATAACCATGCTAATGATCTCTGATTTATTGACACAGATAAAGAATTAGATGTGAAACGTTCATGTTTTTAACACAAATCACTACACAAAAGAGGATACAAGAACTGTGACAGATTCCAGGTACCTGTATTTCATTAACAAAATGGTACATCTTGTTATGAATTCTTTATTTAGGCTTCCACTCAATCTTTTACGAACAGCCAGCAATATGAATGGCAATCCGATTTTCTGCTCTATGAACCAGAACTCAAGATAACTTACTTGGTGAACATCAGCAGACCACATGAAGTAAAACAACATTACATCCATCTGCTGGAATGTGAATCTGACCTCAAATGAACTCAAAGCATAGCTAACAAAATAAGAACTTGAAATTATTAATCCAGTCCCGCTAATTCTTAGGTAATTAAGCCAAACAAATAAAAGGCACGGATTTTGCTCCGAAAAACTTCCACAATTTGTAAATTAATATAATTTAGTAAAGTAGAACTCCCTGCAGCTAATGATGTACTGCAGACAAGCATACCTGAGAATTCATTTTAGCACAAATACAACACAATCTGCTGTGCTGAATTAAGTAGTCATTAGTACAAAATTACATCTCCCTCTCTTTTAAATTCAAAAGGCTGTTATGGTCACTCAGGCATCACCCCTAACAACGACTTCTGGCTTATACCCAGAATAAGCTAATTGTGTGTAATTTACTCAGAATGAAAGAAAGAGAAATCCATCACCAGCGAACAAACAGCAGGCCACATAAAGCATTAATGTGAAGCAATCATTACCAACCATTCAGCATACAAATCCCCACATCACTTCAGCTAAGAAGCAGTCTCCTGCAACATCCCCAAAGACTTGCAATGCCAAACTAGCCTTGTACGAGGTGGGATGTGTGCTTGAGTGTATCTGAAAATGAACTGATGCCTATCCAGAGCTGTTTCCTGGTTTGTGATGCCAGGACAGGCATTGGTCATCTGCCACTCTGAATTAGATTAAGCTAGTTTTACAAAGTATGTATGTATTACTTAGTACATATTATTTCATGATTGATAGGTCTTTTTTTCAAATAAGCATTGCTGTCTTTCTAAAGGACTGCAAATCCAATGCATTTACACAGATGGACAAAATGTTCTGAAAAGGTGGGGAAAATGGCATGTGAGACCTCCAAAATGTTCCACAAAGTAGGCCTATTCTAATGTAGCCAGACCTCTAGACAACCAGTCCACAACTACTACCTGCGGGCTTTGGCCAAAAAGGCTCAAAAATGGGGAGCTGGCTTTAAAACTTCAAAATATATAGAAAGTCTTAAAATACATCACAAATGTCTTAAAAGAGAAAGAAAACTGTAAAACAATGCCTAGTAAAGACAATCCAAATGAAGATTTTTTTATAAAATAAGGATTTATTAATAAAAATTGAAAAATAAGAAAAAAATTTGACTGAAAGGCAATCCAAATCAACAAGGTCCCAATACAGTATCCAATAGCAAAATTCAAGGTACAAAGGCAAGAATTAATCTCATAAAAAAGATTTTTTTATTTTTAATAAATTTGCAGAAACCTCAAGTAAACTTTTTTTACGTTGTCATTATGGGGTGTTGTGTGTAGAATTCTGAGGAAAAAAATGAATTTAATCCATTTTGAAATAAGGCTGTAACATAACAAAATGTGGAAAAAGTGATGCGCTGTGAATACTTTCCGGATGCACTGTATGATGCAGTGCCTTCAGAAAAAAATCAGATCCATTCACTTTTTTACCTTTTGTTATATTGCAGCCTCATTCTATCACTTAAATTCATTTTTCCTCACATTAAGTATCAGTCAATACCACAGACCGATAACGTAATACATGATTTTACAAATTTCTGCAAATTTATTAAAAATGCAAAACATTATTATCATATTGACACCTACCATATCCATCACTTGGTACTTAGTCGAAGCACCTCTGGAGGCAATTACAGCCCGGGGTCTTCTTGGGTATGATGTGACAGGCTTTACTCACTTGGATTTGGGGATTTTCTGCCATTTGTCTGCCATAAAGATACTCTGACGCTCTGTCATGTCAGTGGACAGGTATTTTCAGGTCTTTCCAGAAATGCTGAAAACCAATGCCAATAACATAAAGCTAACGGTCTTTGATTTAGTAACATGAGTTGAAGTCTGTGCTTTTGTTGGGGCACTCAAGGACATTTGCAGAGTTGTCACTAGGCCACTCCTGTATTGTCTTTGTTTGGTGCTTATGGTCACTACCCTGTTAGAAGGCAAACTTTTGACTCAGTTTATGTTCTAGCACACTCTGGAGAAGATTTTAATTAAGGATATCTCTGTACTGAGCACAGTTCGGCTTTCCTTCAACACTGACTAGCCTCTCAGTCCCTGGATGCTGCCACCAATGTGCTTCACGGTTGAAATTGTATCATACAAGAGATTAGCAGAGCCCGATTTCCTCCCAAAAGGATGCTTAGAATTGAGGCCAAAAAGTTCAATCTTTATTTCATCAGACAAAAAAAATCGACATTTCCTCGTTTGAGAGTTCTTAAGGTGTCATTCTGGAAACTCCAAGCAGGCTTTCATATGTCTTTTACAGAGGACAGGTTTCTGCATGGCCACTCTACCATAAGCCCAGATGGGTGGAGTGTTGCAGTGATGGTTGTCCTTCAGGACATTACTCCTTTAGGACATTACTCTGGAGCTCAGCCAGAGTGACCATCAAGTTCTTTTTTGTCTCTCATCAAGAACGTTCTCCATTAATTGATGATTTTGAACGGAAATCAGTTATAAGAAGAGCTGGAGTGTTCCAAAATTCTTCCACTTAAGAATTATGGAGGCCACTGTGCTCTTGAGAATGTTCAGAGATGCAGAATTTTTTGTAGCCTTCTATCGATCTTTGCCTTGACAAAATCCCATCTTTTAGCTCTGTGAGCAATTCCTTTGACCAAATGGCTTGGTTTTTGCTTGACTGTGGGACCTTAAATAGACAGGTTTATCTATTTTCTAAGCATGTCCGATCAATGAAATTGGCCACAGGTGGACCTCAAACTAGGTATACAAACATCTCAATGATGATTCATAGAATGGGATGCACACGATGCCAGATTTCAAGTGACAAAGCAAAGTGTTTTAGCGCTTGTGTCTATGTGTTTTTTATTTTTAAGAAATTTCCAAAAATTTTGAAAGTCTTGTTTTTGCTTTGTCATTCTAGGCTGCCAAGGGCTGCCAGATGTGGAAAAAATGAATTTAAACAATTTTACCATAAGGCTGCAACATAACAAAATGTAAAAAAAGTAAAGTGGTCTGAATACTTTCTGAACGCACCATAAAATTCCTAAAAACTCAATGACCCCCTGCTGGAATCCCCTCTCAGATTTCAAAATAAAGCCAGTGGAACCAGCAACATAGACATCAGGGTGGCCCTGCCTCCTGCAGTTTCAACAACAAACTACAAGAAATAGGTGGACATTTAAAGAGACAGTACATACATAATAAACAAACAACAGAAATTACATAAAAATGTTCACTTACAAATAACAAAAACAATTTAACAGAGAATACAAAAAAAGAATCCTTGCTGTAACATAACATTAATCTTGCTATAATCTGGGTTACATTCCTCTGCACCACTTCCAACATTTAATGACAGTTAGCACAGAGACTACTGTTGCTGTCAGCTACTGGCAAAGCTTGACACTTAAGATGAGGGGGCTGTGTGATTTCAGTCTACTGCTGCTCAGTGCTCTTAGTGTGCCATGTTGAAATGAGCATGATAAAAAAGCATTAAAATGGATCATTCATTCATGCATTCGTAAATTCCTTTATCACATTAATGGAGCTCTTCTGGCAGCACTGGGCACAAGGTTGGAACCAACAGGTGGCAGTCCATCACAGTGCACACTTGACAGTTTAGAGTGTCCAACTAGCCTAACATGGATATCATTTGGATTAAACAGAAAAACCAGAGTACCCATTGCAATAAGAGGAGAATACACTTGTAAGGCAACAGCAACAGTGCAAATCATTGCACCATGGAACAACAACTCTAAAGTGTTAATCAATCCAAAGAATTTGATTTCCGATAAAACCTATTCATATCAGACATGGCTATGCCGATTGCATACATACTCTGTAAATCATATCTGTATTACTTCTGGTATTCCAAAAGCAAACAGAAAAAAGGTAACAGTAGGACTCATAACTGTTGTATTATGGCCTTAATTCATATTTACTTATGATTTATTATTGCATTTGCTAGTTCTGAATTATTCATTTTCTGATTTTATGTAATTTGTTTATAATTGGTTAACTGTGTATTGACCCTTTAAAGTTTATCTATGTTCATTGTTATTTGTGGGTGGTTCCCCAAGAGGTTGGGCCAACTTGATGTCACCACTCCTGAGCTTTCTCTCTCTGGCTATGTAAGCCAGGGATACAGGAGCTCAAGCAGCTGTTCAAAGAAGTTGCTGAAAAGAGTTCAAATATGCTGTTACCTATATTTGGATTTTGTTGTTTTTACAACCATTTTGGACTGTTAATTTGATTCTTGTACTTTGATCAAGTTCAACCACCTTTTGATCATTCAACGGCATTACAGGACAGCTCACGCCATTGAACCCTGTCCCTTCCTTTGAGGACTGCCTTATAGTCAACTTTTAATTGCTCCTTTGAGCACCGTTTCTGATCATTTTTACTATTTAATTAAAATATTCCTTTCTTACAACTAATCCTTTTTGCTTTTTGGCCAAGCCAGAGGTTCTACAGTTTCTCCTCCACTGATGCATTTTGGAACTGTTTCAATTTATTTTGAGTGGTAAAACCAGCTTTCACCAGATGTCTCATTTTTAAGCATTGAGTCCCATTTTTAATAAATCTGCACAAAACCTCAAGGGGGACACCCTCCTCAATTTGCTGTTTGATTTACTATACAGGTTTATAACATGAACAAAACAAAAAGATTAATCTGTGTCTTCTGCACTCGCTGGATAAATGAGTTGTGTCCTGTTTTGGAACTATGAAAATCTGGTCAGACATCCTATTTTGGACCTGGTTCAGCCAAAAGCCTCCACCTGGTAGTTGGGAATAAGTTGCTCTGGGAGAGTCTCTTCTGGGTTGGCCTGTGAGAGTACTGGCCTAATTTATGCTCTTTTGTGGAGGCCTCAAACCCAGTGTCCTTCACACAAGAATAACGACATCAGTGTCACTTGCAAATTAATGACAGCAGCTACTCTGTCAAACTGAGACTGGCTTGAAATCTCGAGACCACAGCAAATACTGTCAACCCAGTCTTCAACACTAAATCTGTACATATGTAAGTTGCAATAAAACTACAATTCATTTGGCCCCAAGAACATTTGTTAACACTCTTGTATATTTGGGCTAAAGCTAATTTAATGGATATTCAAGTGGAGATGGAAAAGACAACACCAGAGTGCAACAAGATGTACTAATATTGGATTTTATTTAAAACAATCACCTTTGGAAGTATTTCTCACCACATTGCCACTAAATGAGATGTAAAGGTAAAACTACTATAAGCAACATACTTCTTGGTTTCTAATTTTGGTCATGACAAAACAGCTTTCACTTTATATATTTGAGGTTATCCATCTCCTTTCTTCTACTACATAACCCAACAAATACCCTAATTCATGCAAAATTTACGGTTGATATGGAGCAGAAACACTATTTATGCCAACATTTCCAGCAGCCTCTTGCTATCCAAAGCAAACAGAATATCAGATATAAGTAGGTGAATTACTTTGCACTATGTGTCTCATTCTGCCTGTCACGGACAGTGGAGTTGTGGGAATTGGGGAGTGGGGGATTGCAAATCACTTGTGATCAGGCAATTATGTTCCATACAGAACTCTTTGTGCTGCCAAGAGCTAGAACAATGCCACTGCCAGTCCATCCATCCATTATCAGACTTGCTTAATCTAATTCAGGGTCAGGGAGCAATGGAACCTGTCATGGCCATGCTGGGACTGCCTCTCCCTTTTATATAAATTAAAGGACAGTGAACCTTCATGTATTTCACAAATTGAACAGCTGCAGGATCTGATGCATTGCAATGACAATGAGTGGTTAGCCAACATCTTTGTCCAAGAAGTATCCATAGAGACTAATTTAAAAAATAGTGTAGACATAAAACATATTTTAATGACTATCAGGTAAAAGCCAAGTTAATAAATGATGGAGTACAAAATTTTAAAGTGCAGCACAAAAACCTTTCTACTACATTGACTACGAAGGCTTGATAAAAACTAGCAGCCGGATACAACGATTAACAATTGACAGGGTCAATGTAGGGCATTTCCAGGAGGAATCCTCAGCAGTGCCAAGATGCTTTGCAAACTTGTTATATCATCCCGAGCAATAGCATTCACTCACATCATTCATACGCAACTTTGAAAGCTATTAGCAATCAATGCTTTGACCCCACCATGTTCACTCATACAAGAACTATAAATTTAGCCAGGGCACGAATATAGCACCATGTGCAAATAATAAAAAAAGAACTTTTCAACGACTAATTAACATGGAACATTTATCATTATTGAGGATTTAGCCTTACTCAATTTGTAAGAATATTTAATGAATAACTTTGAAAATAGCACATTAACAGCCTAGTTATGGCAAAGTCCACGTAGCCAACACAATTTGTAAACCACATTTCAGTACAATTTTATTAATTTTTTTGCAATATAAAATATTTGAATTTCAGTATTTGATAATGCCAACATACCCACAGTGTACTTCCTAAGATCTACAGCAAATTCTAAATATGTCTTTTAAGGATCCAACAAGGACATCACAAGAAAAATCCATCGATATAATGGATAGATATATAAATTAATGAGGCGATAAAGGCCATTCAAGTAATTTCTGCTGAACTGTCATTACATTCACACTGCGCAGAATCTAAAAACTTTCTGAAAGAGTATTCTTCTGTACTCTTCTGTTTTCATTTCAAATTCATTGATTCAAATTGAAAGAAATATTACAGGCTGTAACTGTCAGTGATTTTGGATTTCAGTACTGCCTTTGTCATCCCTTTTGAGATACAGCATTAATCAAATCTCCAAAAAAGCATTAGGCTCTCCGCACTCAACCTTAAAAAATAAAAAATTGCTAGCAATAAAAAATTGCTAGCAAACATTTTTCAAGACAGAATTTTGCTGAAGGGAAAAAAAATACGATCATTTACATATTACAAAGCAAAATATTTGGAAAAGTAACACTTTAAAAATAAGAAATTTGTCAAAAGAGAGGGGACATTTTAATCCAATAGACTTGCTTGTTTAGCTAATACCTAAGCTGTCCCAATATCTCATCCAGATTTTTCTAAAAGTTTATCAAAGTTTCTGCTTCAACTACATGTCTCGGTAGTTTGTTCCAGATTCCCACAACTCCTTGCATAAAGAAGTGCTTCCTGGCTTCAATTTTAAATGTACTACCTCTTAATTTCCATTGGCATCCTCAAGTACGTGATTCATCGTTTAGTAGAAGGAGTTCAACGGGATCTACTTTATCAATGCCTTTGAGAATTTTGAAGAGTTGGATTAGGACTTAGTAGGTTTAATTCTCTGAGTCTGTCAGAGTAGGTCATGTCCTTAAGTCCCAGGATGTAGTTGTTTGCTCTCCTCTGCAAAGTTTCAAGTGCTTCTACAGTATGTCTTTCTTGTACCATGGTGACCAGAACTGCATACAATGCTCCAGTTGTAGTATCACTAGTGTGTTATATAATGTGAGCATAACATCCTTTGATTTACAGTATAACAATGTTTTATGTGACTTTTTAATTACTTCTTAGCATTGCTTACCTGTTGGGACTATTGCACCAACAAACCTAAATCCTTTTCAGAAGTTGCTTCCTCTAGGACAGCATCTCCCATCTTATATGTATAATTGACATTCCTTTTACATATTTAACAATACTCTCAAAACATTGCAAAACAAACAAAAAAATTCCATCACACATGACTGCATGTTAATCATGGAGTACTGTATATATGCCATCCACTGTAACTGAGATGTATTGCATCTTTGGATTTAAGAAGCCAAAATAAAGAAAATGGTATCTATTACAAAAACCATAAAAAGGTGTCATTCTTAACAGATGGCATTTTTGTGCTCCTAACTCTGACCCCTCATATCCCATTAGTCCTTCTGATAATTTTTGCTGTGCACAACTATTGGTTTCCTCTTTATCATAACAGTGCAGTTACTGGCACAAAATATGATCCAAATATTGTGTTTTCCAGGTAGGCCAAAAATAGAGAAGCACCCCAAAAAGCCTGCCGTCGTGAATAACCAGACATCAAGACGAGGTGAACTATATGTCATAAGTGAGGGTTTTCTTGCACTGAAGGAGCCAGACAGAAAAAACTGAAGTGATTTCAAAGCATTCGGAAGTAATTCTTATGAACACAGAAGTAATAATACATTCGTTGAAATGAAAGGGACATCTTGTAGTGCAAATCAAGAAAGTATTAAAATAAATTAAAAACCCAGTGCAGCTGCCAAAAGGGTGATTAGAATAAAATATATATTCTTTGTAATTACCGTATTATCAAGGTCACAATGGCACTATGTACGATAAAAAATTACACTCTTGATTGAATGACAAGCATAGGAATGTGACATGCATTTAAATGACAATTTGGCCCAGATTCTCTAGAAAATACAGCTTCTGTTGTATTTGATCTGTGGTCCTTTATTCCATGATTTGTTTCAAAAATCACATGTAACCTTTAACACATCATGTCAAACCTAGCAGTTTGATCTGCATGGTTCTACAGGCCTCAAAGTAACATCTCTCTATTATATAAAAAAATCTTGGGATGAGACAAGACTTGTTCAGAGAGACAAGATGAGACATTTTCAGAGACATAGATTCATATCCCGCAAGACGAGACTTTGTGCCAAGAGATGAATTGAAAACCTAACAACAGGTCTAAGCAGGGGTAGAAATAAAAGACAAAGAGTAGAAGAAGAAAAGACAAAGAGTAGAAGACAAAGTAGAACACCGTAAAAAGGTTCAAAAACGTTGGTGTTATACACATGCAGAGCAGGTTAGAGATTATCAAAGTACTAAAATTCGAAAGTCTCAACCTCTTAACAACTAAAGAAACTGAACAACTCATTTTTAATCAAGACATCATTACTATGAACATGGAGAGAAATCTAATAAGCTTTTAGCTCAACAAATCCACAAGCAAGAAGTTTGCAATGCAATCCCAGCAATTATCAACACAAACGGAGACATAATCATTGACAATAAAAATATAATGCACACATTTAGAGACTACTATAAATCCTTATATTCTACTGAGTTTAAAGAAGACAAGACACAATCTAATGCATTTCTGGATGCATTACAGATACCACAAATAGATACTCTTAGTGCAGAGGAATTGGATAAACCTCTAGCGCTACCAAAATTACTAGATGCTATAAAGTCACTTCAGAGTGGGAAAGCAGCAGGCCCCGATGGCTACCCTGCAGTATTTTATAAGAAATTCTCCACTCAGCTAGCTCCCCTCCTATTAGCAACATTAACAGAAGCTAGAGACAATAAAATTCTACCTCAAACTTTTCGTCAAGCATCAATTACCGTCTTTCCTAAACAAAATAAGGATGTATTACAATCTGCATCATACAGACCAATTTCACTTCTGAATAATGATGTTAAAATACTCTCCAAAGTCCTAGCTTGAAGGATGGAGAAAGTGCTGCCTTCAGTAATATCACAAGATCAAACTGGATTTATTAAAGGCTGACATTTAGCATCCAAACTTCAACGCCTGTTTAATGTAATATACTGTAATTTTATTATCCTTGGATACAGAAAAATTATTTGATATGATTGAATGGAACTACCTTTTCACTACATTGGAGAAATTTAGGTTTGGCCCGGACATTTGTGCATGGATTAAACTACAGTATACCAATCCAGAAGCTTCAGTTTGTATTAACAACATTAATTCAGACTACTTTAAACAACAACGTGGTACCAGACAAGGATGCCCTTTGTCAACTCTGCTATTTGCAATCACCATTGAACCACTGGCAGTTCGCTGTCGAAATGCTTATGAGATAAAGGGCATTATCAGAGAAGGACTTGAACAGAAAATTTCTTTATATGCAGATGATATGGTACTGTATATATCAGACCCACAAAATACTGTGACTACAGTCCTAACAGCACTAACAGAATTCCAAACGATTTCTGGTCTCAGAATTAAACTGACTAAAAGTGTGCTCTTTCTAGTGAATTCTCAAGCACACAATATTAGATTGGACACCTTCCCTTTTATCATCGCAGATCAGTTCAAATATCTAAGTTCATCTTTATATTCCTTGCTTTGCGCCCCAATAAATGCAAATTATCGCCAATATACTAATAACCCAATAGTGCTTCACTCATTCAGAATATGGAACCAATGTATGATACATTTTAAGATAGAGAATCTTTTATCGGTGGCACCAATGCACGAGAACCACATTTTTCAACCATTGCAAACATATGCAGTTTTTAATGTCTGGAAAACATCCATCCATCCATCCATTTTCCAACCCGCTGAATCTGAACACAGGGTCACGGGGGTCTGCTGGAGCCAATCCCAGCCAACACAGGGTACAAGGCAGGAACCAATCCCGGGCAGGGTGCCAACCCACCGCAGGACACACCAAGCACACACTAGGGCCAATTTAGAATCACCAATCCACCTAACCTGCATGTCTTTGGACTGTGGGAGGAAACCGGAGCGCCCGGAGGAAACCCACACAGACATGGGGATAACATGCAAACTTCACGCAGGGAGGACCCAGGAAGCGAACCCAGGTCTCCTAACTGCGAGGCAGCAGCGCTACCACTGCGCCACTGCGCTGCTGCCTGGAAAACATTTCGGATTAAATCACTTAGAGATCTGTACATAGACAATGTCTTTACATCCTATGAAAAATTACATTCTAAATTTAACTTTCCAGCAACACATTTCTTTCACTATCTTCAAATTAGAAACTTTGTTAAACAGAACCTGCCCAATTTCCCTCATCTCATACCTCCCTCTATGCTGGAAAATATATTCATCAGTTTCAAGGACTTAGACAGCATCTCTGCAATATATAAAACCATTTTACAGTCCCTCCCATTCAAAGACCCAAGAGGATAATGGGAAAAGGATTGGAAGGTAGCAATGCAGAGAATTCACTCGAGCTCCATATGTGCAAAGCATACAATTATTCAACTAAAAATTATATATCGAGCACATCTGTCTCACTTACAATTGTCCAAAATGTTTCCAGGGAAAGATCCAACCTGTGGATGCTGCAATCAAGTTCCAGCCTCACTGGGTCACATGTTTTGGGCCTGCACCAAACTAACATCATTTTGGACCAAGATTTTTAAATGCCTTTCAGACACGCTTGGTGTCACAATCCCTCCTAATCCACTAATAGCTGTGGGAGGAAACCGGAGCGCCCGGAGAAAACCCACGCAGACACGGGGAGAACATGCAAATTCCACGCAGGGAGGACTCGGGAAGCGAACCCAGGTCCACAGGTCTCCCAACTGCGAGGCAGCAGCGCTACCCACTGCGCCACCGTGCCGCCCTACTCTTATCTATTTGCTTATTTTTACTAGGCTTCAGTTTTATTCTGCTGGCCATGCTCTCTTTCTCAGGGGTGGGGGTTGATTTGTTTTCAATCCTATTCTTGTAAAATTGATGTATGTGTATGGAATGTTGTGTGATTTCAATAAAATCAAATAAAATCAATAAAAAATTTTTAAAAAATAATAAAAAAAAAATAAAATTCGAAAGTCTCAAAAAACTGATAGTAAAAGATCACATTAGCGCTAACAAATGGAAATTTTTACTCAGTGAAATAACAGAACAGCGAAAAGAGATTGAATATATGGACATAGGTGATATGACAGAGCTACTACAAGTTTAATTTCAAAGAAAGCACAATTCGGTCAGCTTTATGATCATGGAGAAACGATGCAACATAGAATCGAAAGAGTTAAACGGTCAGACGTATTAGAAATTCTACAGCCAATAATGGATACAAATCCATGCATCCAAAAGTATCGCACTTTACACAAAATGTATCTGAAAAACATAGACAAAGAAGTTTTCTTGGATTTCTATATGAATCCGAAAGATCACGCTTACATATATAATAAACCAACATGTGACAAATTGTCAGTGATAGTAGTTTTGAAAGACGGAGATATCAAAGACAGAGCTGATATTCATGTTATTCCAAAAGCACAGCACGATTCATTGCAAGCAGCAGATCCAGGAAATGACCGGCGTGTAGTGCCCACACAGGGGCGGGCGAGCAAAGCGAGCAGGGTGCTCTTAAAATATAAAATAAACTGCCCAGGTAAAAGTGGCCACCGCTGCAGATTCAGCCTATGACATGTTGTGTGTCACCAGAGCAGCTGGCAACGTTGTTTAAAGAAACATTTGTTAGCTGGAGGCTGATAACCAGAGGACATGAAAACATGGTCAGATGAAGGGAAAAAAGTCAATAAACCAACCAGATAAAAAAAGAATGAAAACAACAAACAATACTGTGGTCAGCACATGGTGTATAATACAAAGCAAGGAATACACAGGAGGGTAAATAAATAAATAAAATTGTGAAATTCATCACAGATTACAAGAAGAAGCTCAGTTGTTGACAGCTCCAACACTGTGCTCAAAACGTGAGGCAAACAAGCCCAGATAAGCCTCACTAGCAAAAGGGCCAGTAAGGGGCATGCAGTGGTACACCAAAAACTGCCTTCTAAAACACTTGTAAAGGACAATTCATCAACTTAACATATTCACTCAGGCACACACAGGACTAGGGAACACATACCAGTGAATCCATCACATGTATCTTTGGGATTTGGCAGGAAGAGCAGCGTACCTGGAAAAAAAAGCCCATGCAGACAAGGACAGATTAAGCAAACTCCCCCAGATACAGGATTTGAAACCAGACTGCAATCAATGCTTTACCGTGCCGCTCTTCAAAAATGAACAAAAAAAAAAAAGAACAATTCAAAAAATAGACCAGCATACCCAGTTGCAAGCACTGAAAGCATACGTAACCAATTTCCATCTAAGAAAGGCTTCAGCTAGGCTGAGGTTTTGTAACAACAAGCTTGAATGTCACCATGCTATTTAACTCTAGTACTTTGTAGCTTATTTCTTTGTATGCAGAGGTTTTATTTTATGTAATTGGTGTGAAATTTACTCTTGAACATCTCCTATCTGCATGTTTAAGATCTTACTGTAATTTAACCTTACTTATTCCCTTTATCATTTTAAACACTGCTATTATGTCAACTCTTAACCTTTGTTTGATCGAGATGAAAAGGTTCACTTCCTTTAATCTCTCTGCATATTTAATATCACATTCCTGGAATAAGATGACACGTTCCTCTCTGAACTATGCCCAGCATGGTTACAGTATGTCCTGCTTTTAAAGTGGATAGCTGATTTTGGACAATTAGGAGCCCACTATTTTTTGCTTGTGTTAACGTCAAGGTCCAAGATCCTCCACGTGTGTAATGATTTGCAATATTTAACATCCTGTTTGTAAATCTACCCAATACCTTTTATTAATCACATATCCACACAGGGCAGTTTGGTGGCTGTTTTATGCATCCAGTGCCAAAGGATTGAACTCTACACCCATTCATCATCCATTAGGAGTCCGCACATACCTGCAAGTAGGATAACTAGAAGTTCAAAACTGGCCCTATGTGAGTGCAAGTGAATGGGTCCTGAAATGGGCAGATGTCATTACCAGGGCTATTTTCTGCCTTGCACCAAGTGCTGCCAAGGCAAACTTTGGCCCTCCTGCAATCCTGAATTAAGTACGTTTGAGAATATTATTTTACATATCTACACAAATCTGAAATTTATCCAATGTCAGCAAAATCGTCACAGAAGGACCTGGACAATAACAAATCTAAAAAGAGCAGTGATGTCAGCACTGACACCCATGTTTAACATCACCTAAATAAAAAATCAATCCTTACACCACAACCCACTGTTTCAGACAATTCAACACATCACAACTTGATTCCCAATTGTTTAAATTATAAAAAATTTTTAAAAGATGAGGAAAATAATCTCAAACTGTCTACTAGTATATGTTTTTAGTGTCCACCTTTAGAAAACACCCAGTAGTACCAGCAGTGCATGCGCTATGGCATATCTCCAGTATATCATAATCCTGAGGCTTGCAGGTAAGAAGGAAATCTCCTGTCTGGAAAGTCTGGTATAATAGCACCAAAGCTCCTGGGTATATATTTAACTTTCAAAATGTCATTTGTTGCTGCCTGAGCTTTTATGTCAGCTGCACTTAGTCTCACGTGTAGGCTAAACTGTTTATATGAAAACTCATGTTCTTCATGAAGGAGGATTTAAGGGCTCTTAAAAGGATCAAGGCTTAGACCTAAATGATCAACTTGAAACATCTAAACATAACTTCTCAAACCCATTTAATGCATTCACGATCATAGCCAACCACTGCCAGTCGCAGAAACACAGCACCCAGGGCCAGAAACCAGGGCACCACTCCATCGCTGGGCCCACAAACATCCAGACTCACACTTGGCCAATTTAGAATTACCAAGAACATATTTTTAACTAGGAATAAGCAACACTATACAGTATTCCAAAAGACAACATAAGCATTCTTGGGTTCACAAGAAGACAAGCAGACCTGTTGTTTCTCAGGTAAAAAGTATATCATCTTCGCAGGCAGACTTTCAATTTCGAAGAAGTCATAGGTTGTACATTTTTTGTCGATGGGCTCGGGTATGGCTGTCAAGCCCAATTTTTGAGGTGCACACTTGAGGTCAACGAAGGCACTTGAAAGACGTTGTAATGGGTGCAAGTGCTATGGCCTTTCTGTGTTCCCTGGAACCAGTGATTTGTTCCCTCTGGCTGTTTTTGAAGGAATATACAGGCTTTCCGTATCATAGCCTGCCATGGCAGTCTGTTCTCAGCATGAAGCTCAAGCTCTTTTGCAGGGATTTCACAATATTTCCAGCTGTCTTTGATACAGTCCTTGTAGTCTTTCTTTGGACATCCTGTCTTTCTGCGGCCCTGTGCAAGAACTGCATAAAGAAGTTGCTGTGGGATACCCAAGCTCTCCATGTGAATGACATGGACAGTCCAGTGAAGTTGAGCTTTCAGAATCATGTCCTCATCTCCCGTGAATAGGGCCACCATGATTGTTTGATTATAATCAAACTAGCTGTGCTACCTGTCTAAAACATAAGTAATCAACATAGGTCTCAGCATTAACGTTTGCAGTGCACCGTGCAATGCATATGCCTCTGTTATATGCCATTTGGTATGGCAATCATAAAAGCAGTGTTAATGTTTGTGATCTGTGGGAATGACAAATGCAGTGCTTTTTATACAACTAAAAAAGTTTGTGATGCAGCATCTTTTGGAATGACAGAGATATAGCAACTGTGCAGACACAAAGACACATATTCTTTTTATCAAGGTACATAATCAGCTTCAAAATTAATTTAATTGTATTTTCTTAATCATTTAATCCTGGCCCAAAAGGAAGAATTCACTAGAATAATTGTAAAAAGGGTTTGTTGTTTACTATGTACAAATACGGATATCCCTCCATGACAGCACCAGTTCCATGCGTCAACACCTGAAGAGGAAGCGCTTTGGTATAACATGATACAAGACATCAGTAGAATAAGTAACTCACTTGCACTCGCTTAGCTGTCCAACAATTGTTTTTTTAGCGATGTTAAGTAGATTAACTCATGCCAGTGAGTAGCGTTGGAACAAAAGTTTGCACTACAGCATTTGTCCAGTGTGGCGGACGTAGGGTCCCATGCCCAGCCAGGACGCTCCTTCGATGTATGTTCTGGGGGAACAACCATGGGCTGCTCAATACCTCCCCCGGGACGCTTGGTGGCAGCCTCCCTGGCTGACGGTGGTGCCTCAGCTTCTCGCAGGGCTCCATGGGAGATGGAGTTCTCCACAGCCCTGTTGGGATCAGGGGTGGCCCCCAGGAGGCGCTGCATGGGTCTCTGAGCCCAGCTGGACTAATCTTTAGCCCCACCTGGGAGTGCAACTGGAAACAGGTGATCAAGCACCTGGAGCACTTCCGGGTGGGCCATAAAAGGAGCCAGCAACCACCACTCCACGGCCAGAGTCGGGAGGAGGAGGACGAAGCTTGACGGGAGGAGTGGTGGTGGTGGTACCAGAGAGTGGTGTGTTGGAGAGTCTGTTTTGGGACTGTGTTGTGCCTGTGGGGTTCACGGGGAAGACATGCCCCACAGGTGAAAGAAAATAAAAGTCTTTTGTTTATTTTATACGTGCATCTGTGTCAGTCTGTGTTGGGTCGGGTGCAATATAGCTCCTTGTTACACCAGATACAACAAATAAATTGTCTGCTTAATGAACTTGCCAGTGGCCAAGTCAATCAGTGAATAAACACTACATAAATCACATTCAATAAACAATACGACTGACTTGGGAAGATGTATTTTATATCTGCTGTAGTTGATTCAAACTGAAAGGAAAATTTGTTGCAGAAAAACACAGAGAGCTCTCCACCCGCAGGTCAGTGTTTGCTGAGCTGCAATACTGCAATTCTAACTGTGCAGACTGCACACTCACTCCCTCACAGGTAACTTCAGGGGCTATTTTCGAATCTCATTTTAAGACTTATCTATTTAGATAAGCTTACACTACATGACCTTAGGCTATATTCTTATTGCTGTATTTACAGTTCCATAGATATCTATATATCTATATATATATCTATCTATATATATATATATATATCTATATATATCTATATACAGTATATAACTATATATATCTATATATATATCTATATATATACAGTATATATCTATATATATCTATATATATATATATATATATATATATATATATATATATACAGTATAAATCTATATATATCTATATATATATATATATATATATATATATATATATATATATATATATATATATATATATATATATATATATATATATATATATATATCTATAGATATATATATCTATATCTATAGATATATATATATATATCTATATCTATAGATATATATATATATATATATATCTATAGATATATATATAGATAGAGATAGATAGATAGATAGATAGATAGATAGATAGATAGATAGATAGATAGATAGATAGATAGATAGATAGATAGATCTATAATAATAAAAGGCAAAGCCCTCACTGACTGACTGACTGACTGACTGACTCACTCATCACTAATTCTCCAACTTCCCGTGTAGGTGGAAGGCTGAAATTTGGCAGGCTCATTCCTTACAGCTTACTTACAAAAGTTAGGCAGTTTTCATTTCAAAATTATACGCGTAATGGTCATAACTGGAACCTCTTTTTTGTCCATATACTGTAATGGTAGGCAGCAAGATGGCCGTAGGAGACTGAGTTGCGTGTCGCGTCATCACGCCTCCCACGTAATCACGTGAACTGACTGTGAACTCAGTACGTAGAAAAGAAGGAGGAGCCCCAAAGAGCACAGAAGAAAACATTCATTACACAATTGACAAGGCAGCGAAACAATAAGAAGCGAGTGAGTGACGCATACAAGCATCTTCATAAGACACGAGGTATAAAAAAGCACGGTGTAAACCGTAAGTCTAAATTAACTTTATAGAACCGCTCCCGCTGCCGTTTGCAATACCATATTCGCGAGATACAAGTTTAATGAGAAGACACGAGGTATAAAAAAGCACGGTGTAAACCGTAACCTTAACTTTATAGAAACGCTCCCGCTGCCGTTTGCAATGCCATATTCGCGAGATACAAGTTTAATGAGAAGACACGAGGTATAAACGAGAGTTTGCATCACTTTGTAACAGAGTTAAAATTGCTGTAGCGAGAAACTTTTAACTGCCGGGTCTTAGCTAACATTAAATAAACCCGTGGACATCGCAACATCACACAAGACAGTGGCTCACGTGAAGTGACTGAACGCAGCAGGAGTGATCTCTTCCATGAATCAAACCTGTTCAAAAAACACATTACACAATTGAGAAGGTAGGAAAAGAATATGAAACAAGGCACGGTATAAACCGTAACTTTAAGTTTATAGAAACGCTGCCGTTTGCAATACCATATTCGCCCCTGCGAAGCGCGGTGATTTTGCTATATATATTAAACTATTTCAACCATTGTATGATCTGCTTCTCGCAACTGAAAGAGGGCACCGTGACAGAAGTTAGCCGACTTGCTCACCAACCACAAGCGTTACCTGGTAGGTAACCACCCATACAATCAGATTGTGAATCAGACTACGAATGCCTGCAATGTAATTACCCCGATCTATATGCTGTCAAATGAACGAACCTCACACCGTGGCACAACGTTAGGGGCTTCGCCTCTACGTCCGAGGATCGATTCCCGTAAGGGAGTGCAGTGACTGTGTACTCCTGATGAGCCCACAATTACGGCGAAACACGTGTCGCATACTATGCATCTTCAAAGCACGGTGTAAACAGTAAGTTTAAATTGAGTTTATAGAAACGCTCCCGCTGCCGTTTGCAATACCATATTAGATGACTTTGTAACAGAGTTAAAATTACTGGAGCGATAAATTTTTAACTGCCGGGTCATGTCGCGTGTTCTTGGGTAGGTACACCAAAAAATGTATACATTTATGCATGTAATGGGCAAACAAAAAATGTACTATACCCGAAAGCACTACAGTAGTACTCAATGTATCTTTACTTCTTAAATGTTAATGTTTTACTGTTTAATAATTTATACGCTTCTTAT
Source organism: Erpetoichthys calabaricus (assembly GCF_900747795.2). Taxonomy (NCBI): domain Eukaryota; kingdom Metazoa; phylum Chordata; class Cladistia; order Polypteriformes; family Polypteridae; genus Erpetoichthys; species Erpetoichthys calabaricus. The sequence goes on along the minus strand of NC_041396.2, from coordinate 161,347,935 downwards.
ATGTTATTCAGATTCTTTTATCAAAATACCAGTAACAGCGCACTGCACGATAACGTGGAGTGAATACACTTGACATGACCATTCATAGTATTTATCCTCTTTCTCTGTACGTTTACCATTCGTTTGCTCAGAGGTTGATGAGCTTGCTGCTTAATGAGCAGCTCTTGACCCTAGCGTCCCGCTGCTTCTCTTCTTTCGTCGGCATCTTTACCCGTTAAAACTGATTTTTTTTAAAACTTAGTATGTTTTCTTTAATTTTTCAGTTAAGCTGGCACTTAACTCTTCAATCTGCCTCAAGAATGATTAGCGAAGGTGGTAGACAATGAAAACGTCAGCCGTACGCATCCGCCACGCACGCACTGGTGCGCGCAGCTGTGAGTTGATTCTACAATAAAATAAAATAAAGATAAAAAGAGTAATAACTTGCAGCACCGCTATTCAATTACACTTGCCTAACGCCTCTCCTAAGGGGAAATACTGTGGGATCTGGGCATCCGTCAAAGCAGCAATCACAAGCCCGATTAGAAAGCGGGAAGCTGTGATTTGTCCTCTCCCTCCCATGTAACAATCGCAGCCCGTGTTGCAACGCACTATGTATGTATATGTATATATGTGTATGTGTGTGTATATGTATGTGTATATATATATATATATATATATGTATTCATATGTGTGGGAAAGCGAATAGTAGACGTGACGTAGTATCTGTGTACCAAATTTCAAGTCAATAGGTGAAACGGTTTGCGAGCTACAGCTCATTTAAAATCCTGGACAGACAAACGAATAGCCACAGTAGTGTTTTATAGAAGAACATTTTACTGTTTAATAATTTATATTTATATGCAATGTGCTTCTTATATATTACTTCATATTCTCAAATGATAATGATGTTAATGTTGTTTATATTGATTTCTATGTTATTGTAAGTGCTCTTTATTTGTGGAAAAATAAATTTGGCAATTAAACTTATTTTATACATACATTTTATTTTTTTCTCTTGCACTCAGTCAGCGAATCCACTGGGTAATCAGCTATATATATATATATATATAGATAGATAGATATATGTGTATGTATGTACATATACAAATATGTATATATATGTATATATGTTTATATATATGTAGATATACAAATATGTATATATATGTATATATGTGTATATATATGTAGATATACAAATATGTATATGTATATATATGTATATGTGTCTGCGTGTGTGTGTATATATATATATATATATATATGTATGTGTATATATATGTTGATATATGTATATATATGTGGATGTGTATATGTATATATTTATGTATATACAGTATGTTTATGTATATATATGTTTACATAACCTCTTTAACACAGTACTTCTCCGCTGCAAAGCGTGGGTATTTTGCTAGTAGATAGATATAATGTATATATCTATCTATCTCTATATATATATCTATCTATCTCTCTCTCTCTATATATATATTATATATATATATATATATATATATATATATATATATATATATATATATATATATATATATATATATATATATATATATAAAAGCCAAATACCACTGACTCACTCATCACAAAATCTCCCAAACCATGAGGACTTGGGACTTGAAATTTGGAATGTAGGAAACGGTTTTGAAAATTTCGTGGTCCAAGCGCAAAATTTCTTATAGTTTTTTTGACCTGTTTGTATATCTGTCCACTATTCACGAGAGAACTACTTAACGGATTTAGATCGGGTTTTTTTTCTACAATTTGCTTGAACATTACGTTGATTTTGTGACGCTAAGTATCATAGTTCGCTTGCGGTACCGATTTTTTTAGCGCAAATCCGAGAGAGACTAATCAGGCTGCGGGGAGGGGCATGGGGCCCTCCTCACTCATGCGTCTTGCCTCAGGGCGTAACCTTAACCCCACTTAGTTAGCGAATGAGAGAACTACTTAATGGATTTAAATCTTTTTTTTTCTATAATTTGCTTGAACATTCCAGTTGATTTTGTGACTTCTCTCATTGCACTAAGAATCATTGTTCGCTCGCAGGAGCGATATATATACGCTAATCCAAGATAAAGGCTGCGGGCCAAGGGGAGGGGGAAGAGTGACGTAAGGAGTAGAGAGCTGGATGGGCCCTCCTCACTGTCCTGTTTCACTAATATGCGGGCGAAGCCATGTGGGATGGCTAGTGTATATGTATGTGTACATTCATGTTTTTGTTGGTTTTATGTTTTAATTATCTGTACGGTATCCTTGGGTGTTTAGAAAGGCACCTTGAAATAAAATGTATTATTATTATTATTATGTTGTCCCCTATCATTTACATGAAAGAGTACTTCTCTCCTGACAATCCTCCCTAAGCTGTCCAACAAATGGGTAACTTAAACTACGCTTTTTCCAGCTGGTAGCCATGTGCTTGAACCACTTGATCAATATTTCTTAGGGATACCTACTAGACAATTGTGCCTGCAATCAATCTCTGAAAAGTAGGTTTAGTTATCCTAGCACCTGCCGAGTGGCATGCCCTGTAGCATTACATGTTCCACAATGTGACATATTGGTGGGACTTTGCAAGTATTTTTATCATACTGTACTCTGTATATGTGACAATACTTTTAGTTCTACTGCTTAGTCTCTCTTGTACTGGTAACCCTATCGGTTGTCCTTCGGGGTCACCAAGTATGTGTACAGAGCTTGCCATCCTCTACCTGCCTTTGTTTTGCCACACTTGAATGTGCAAGACATCTGCTACTCCCTCTAAGGTCTTATCAGGGACTTTGGACACTTGTTCCTGGCAACCTTACTAGCTAGGAGATGCATTAAAGGGGTAACTGTGTGTAGATTTTACTTGATCTAGTAGTTTGTATTTACAGTTAAGTCGCTAGCCTGCCCACTGGTTAAAGGAGTTTTTCAAAAATAGATTTCTTTTTTTTTTTTTTTTTAAGTTATTTAGTGGCCCAAATTCATCAACAGACAACACAATCTATAAGACTATTTTATTGGTAGGAAGCTGTAGCCTATTCTGGCTGCACTGGTTACAAATCAAATAACCTAGGGCTCCATCATAGGAAAAGCAAATTGAAAAATGCACATGGAAGTTTGGGTGGAATAACAGAAACTTGTTAAGTTATTTAATCTCTGACAACTTAACCCACTTCAAACTTGTGCTTGCCATATAAACCTCAACTTTGGAGAACAGATTAAAAAAAAATATATAAACTACCCCTCACATCTCACCGCCACGGCTACATTTTCTACCATCTGATTCTGAAAGAAACAAAGCAAGTAAAATCCAAGAAAACTCATAAAGTTACATTCTTCGGCATTAATGAAATCAAAACCACGGTTTATTAAAAGCTTTTCTGAGGCAAGCTGGAGTCATACAGATTCTTTGCTAAAATTCAATGCTTGGGCCAAATGGCATCCACCCAGGGATTTTTTTTTTTTTTTATAGCGGCGGCACTATAAACTGAAAACGCATTTGTATTGAAGAGTCAGCTGTGTGAGATTAAAAACAAAGCAAAGCTATATGAAGACTTAGAAAGTAATTCCCCAAGCTCTATAGCTCAAATGACTATAAATCATTGTGTCTGTCCATTTCATGCTAGTATGCATGGCTTACTAAACAGACACCAAAAGGATCCAATGCAAACCATTCAGAAAGTTGAAATCACTCAACGTTAAGTAAAAGTCATCCTATAGAGATTATTTGATCAAAACAATAGATCATGAAAGGGAAATGCTGACCACATTTATTGTACATGCAGTACTAGCCGACACTACAAATCTACTGAAGACACGAGACAACATGAAAATTATGAGAAGTGTTAATGCTTGAATAATGTATGGTTCAAGTTCAGATTCCAAATCCCATAGTGTCAAGTTACTTGTCTTGGTGAAAACTCTCATAGCCTTGATGTTCCACTGCTCCCTGCAACTCTATACATGTTTGCAAGGTTCTTTCAGTCTGAGCACCAGTGTCCAAACTGAAGACTTCACATGTTACATATCAAATTCAGAAAATGGAATTGCCCACTGTTGTCTTTAATCCATTAATTTTTCTTATTTTTTTGTTTATATAGTTTTGTTTCAGATAACATCACAAGGCTTTTAAAAGAAAATGAGACTATAATACACATAAATACAAAATATTAAAGGTAGACTGGAGTGGTACAGCAATATACGTCTAATTATATTGGAAATGTGAAATAAAATGTAATTATCTGAATTTTACAGTTCTAAATTATGCTCTACATTACCTACTGAATTATTACTATTTTAACCTAATGTCCACCAAGTGTTCATTTCCTCCATACTCTGTATTGCAGGGTCAAAAAAATGTGATGGCTGGGTGTTACCAGTTCTACGTCAATAAAATTTTCAACGCACTGCTTTGTTAATCACGCTACTGTACGTGAAGTGCTTTTTGATTCAGTATACTATAAAAGAGGAAATTTCAAACAAAGACTAATTACTTCCGTTTTTTATACTAAAAGCTTGAAACATTCTGTACAATATTTTAAAAAGGATAGATGGTTGAGATGAAAACAAAACACCACACAGAAGTGATCGTTCTATTCTGCAATATGAAACATTTCAGAATATTTTAGTTCCACAATGTGCCCAGTTTCAATGAACCATAAGGTTTTACCTGCTAATCTGCTCTACAGTCAGCACCAATGGAATAACAAATTAAGCAAGTCTGTTGCAAATATGCAAATACTGTACAAAGTACATTTTCATGGAAAATTGTACATGTTACCAGTACTGCTTAAACCATGAAAAGGATAAGGTCAAGCTGAATTCTTGGGGTGTTTTCCATTTGTCCATTCTAGTTATGAATGATATTCAAATTCACTTTCATGCTTTATATATTTATCTTTAAAATGTTTTAAACAAGCGTCATTACACTAATGCAACAAAATGTCATTAAAATATGATTACTACTGATGCCAGCAAAAAACATCACTACATAAAGCACTGCCTGTATAGTATCAGTACTATATGTGTAGTATGAGTGATATTACAGGAGATAGTAGGAACAAAAAGTACAGAATTAATTATTAAAATCAACAAGAAAGGAAGAAAGAAAAAACATATTACATATAATCTAAATAAATTATATATATATATATATATATATATATATATATATATATATATATATACACACACACATTTTTTCCTTTGTCTGTTTGTCTGTAACACTGCAGATCCCTTCGTATCCATCAAGTGTGAACTAAAATGCTACAACCTTAAAGACAGTATTGAGGTAGGCAGAGATTTTATAACCAGTAGTAAGAAGATTAAATAGTGCTGGGAAAAACTTTTTCACTTACAATAGCACAGCATAATGTTGACTAATTGTCTGTTTACTTGACCTTACAAGCCCACTGTTACAAAGTAGACAACTTTAAAAAAAAATGTTCAGTCATGGCCAAAAGTTTTGAGAATGACACAAGTATTTGTTTTCACAAAGCTTGCTACTTCAGTGTTTTTAGATCTTTTTGTCAGATGGTTCTATGGTATACTGAAGTATAATTACAAGCATTCCATACGTTTTAAAGGCTTTTATTGACAATTATTGACATTCTTGCATAATCAATGCTTGGAGTTTGTCAGAATTTGTGGGTTTTTGTTTCTCCAACCGCCTCTTGAGGATTGACCACAAGTTCTCAATGAGATTAAAGTCTGTGGAGTTTCCTGGCCATGGACCTAAAATTTCGATGTTTTGTTCCCCGAGCCACTTAGTTATCACTTTTGCTTTATGTCACGGTGCTCCATCATGCTGGAAAAGCCATTGTTCATCACCAAACTGTTCTTGGATGGTTGATCTTGGACGCGATCTTGGAACTCCAAGCATTGATTACGCAAGAATGGGCTGCCATCAGTCAGGATTTGGCCAAGAAGTTGATCGACAGCATGTCAGGGCGAATTGCAGAGGTCTTGAAAAAGAAGGGCCAACACTGCAAATATTGACTTTTTGCATAAACTTAATGTAATTGTCAATAAAAGCCTTTGAAACTTACGAAATGCTTGTAATTATACTTCAGTATACCATAGAAACATCTGACAAAAAGATCTAAAAACACTGAAGCAGCAAACTTTGTGAAAAGTAATACTTGTGTCATTCTCAAAATTTTTGGCCACAATTGTTTTTCTTGTTTAATAAATGTTTTCTGTGAATTTACTTTCTTCCATTTGGGAGTTTTGATATCAGAGATCATTTTTGCATGTGTGTTGGATTTTATATAACTTCTGGAATAAAGTATATTTTGTTACTAATCCATTTTGCGTTACCACAATACCATATTTGTTGGGATCCTGGTTGTTAAAGGGTGTGGTCCTGAAAGTTGTCAATTCAGCTCTTTATTAACCAGGGCGACATCCAAGATTGTTGGGATGAAGTTAACTTGTGCTTTTGATCACTACTACGTGTATGCCTAGTGTTCTAGCTTTGGTGCCTGATTCTCTGTCATCATAGTGTTGATCTTACCATTGTTTAAATGGTGTTCCATCTCCTAATCCTTTAGCCAGTTTTTTGTACTTTTTCATGTGTTTTAAAAAGCAGATGGGCATGTCAATCTGGCATTTATTTTCTATTTTCTACCTTTTTCTTCCATGGCTGCCTACACTGATACTCAAATTCACAGTGTGTTGTCACATGAATACCTCTGTCACGGCTCTCCAACTTGAAGATCACACTCCAATATACTTCTTTTGATCATTAAACAGCAAGCAATCACAAGGTGACTGTGCTGCAAGTATGGATGACCCTCTTGGCAGTACGTCTTGACCATGCTAGCAGATAGGTGAGCCTGCCAACACCAATACCTTGCATAGTCCCATTCATGTTGGCAGCAGTAGCAGCATCACAACAGGAGATGGCAGCACTCCTTAAATAAAATTTAAATCACAGATATGAAAGTAGACCCACATACACAAGGAAGAGCTAAGATGGAACACTTGATATAATGCACAAACTATAAAACATTTAGATTTTATCAATCAGGTATAAATAGAAAAAAATGCCAGTCCAGTGCATTCTGATAAAATATAGCGGTGGGGTATTCATTTGTGTAAAGCTGTTCAGCCCTTAACGCATCCACTTTGTATAGATTAAAAGAATGAAGAATAAAAACGCAGGAGCATTGGGGAAAGCAAATCAATGTGGTGAGCACATGCAGGCATGCTTGAAGGCAGGCACCAACACACACACACTCACAAAGAGTCACACAGTGTTAAAGACTTAACTTACAAAGTTACTATGGAAAAAGATAGGACCTCTCATTGCCATCAAGCAAAGACAAAGGCATACTTTTGGCCTTCTGTTCCTACTTGATGTTCAAGGCCTATACCACAGTTTGAAGTTGGTTTCATGCAGTTTTATTTCCTGAAGCACCACCTTCTTGCAAGCGTCTGTCCACTCTTCTATCTAGCATTATAAGTCAAAAGTCTGCTGGACAAAATAATCTTGCTGTGTTGAGTTGGAATGCCTTGCAAACACTCACTAAACTGCACGAGGAACAAGGCAGGAACAATCCCTGGAGAGGTAAGCAGTCCACCACAGGATGAACACACCACACACACACACACACACACATGGACAAATTTAGTATTGCTAATCCATCAACCTGCATATCTTTAGACTGTGGACGTGAATCCAAATGGGAAGAATATGCAAACCACATCCAGGGACACCTGGGATGTTGGACCTGGGCCTCCTTATTGCAAGGCAGCAGCACTAGCACTGTGCCACCATGCCACCCCTATACCACATATCAGCTATATTCTTAAAGTAACTGGAAAAGAACAGCCACCTGACAGACCCTTTAGTTGCACAAAGCGCTGCTTAACAGATTAACCTCCCAGAGTAAGCACCACCTCATATTTTATTCTGTTTTGAAAATAAGAATGCTCACTAGTTGCATTACTTTGCACAAAGATACAATTATTAAGTACAGTAAATAATAAAAATCAGATTCCAAATGGTAATCGACATACTTAGAGACAAAGTAACCCTTCAACATCTGCAATAAGATGCTGCAGATGTTCTATCAGACGGTTGTGGCGAGCGCCCTCTTCTACGTGGTGGTGTGTTGGGGAGGCAGCATTAAGAAGAAGGACGCCTCACGCCTGGATAAACTGGTGAGGAAGGCAGGCTCTATTGTAGGCATGGAGCTGGACGGTTTGACATCCGTGGCAGAATGACGGGTGCTCAGCAGGCTCCTATCAATTATGGAGAATCCACTGCATCCACTAAACTGTGTCATCTCCAGACAGAAGAGCAGCTTCAGCGACAGACTGCTGTCACTGTCCTGCTCCACTGACAGACTGAGAAGATCGTTCCTCCCCCAAACTATGCGACTCTTCAATTCCACCCGGGGGGGTAAACGTTAACATTATTCAAAGTTATTGTCTGTTTTTACCTGCATTTTTATTACTCTTTAATTTAATATTGTTTTTGTATCAGTATGCTGCTGCTGGAGTATGTGAATTTCCCCCTGGGATTAGTAAAATATCTATCTATCTATCTAGAGAAGAATTAAGCTTTGAGAACATTATATTACTGACAAATACAAATATTCTAACCATTTCTACGGTTTAGCTACTCTGTCCAGATACCCAGATAAAATTTGCGCTTCTACCACAAATTATGTTATTTGTTCTGGGTTTTTTCTTGTAGTACTCATACTTTTGTATTTTGTTCTTGTTTATTGTCACTTATTGTATTTCAAAGCTTTGTATATTGTGTATTTATAAATTTATTTGGTATTTATGCAGATAGTATTTGTATCCAATGCTGTATGTGCCCTGTTGTCCATTCTGAATTTCAGTGAAGTGCTTCGAGCTGGTGCTATAAAACTAAAAAGCATTATTACTATTATCATTATACTAAAAAAATCTAGCCAACATAATCAAATTAAAAACTACATATTGATCTGAATAACATGATAAAGCAGAAAACTCCTGCAAAGCCACTTTTGATTTCTTACACCTATTAAAACACATCTGCAGTTCAGCTATATTAGTAAAATGTGTTGGGCACATTTTGTCACTTTGTTGGATGCAAATTATAATTTCAAATCTGTGCTTTATTAAATGTTCAACCTTCTTTCAAAATCGACATCCTGCTCTACCTAAAGTCTGCCAGTTTCTGTGTGTTGCCAGTGCCATTAGACTTAATACCAAATGCACCAACACAAAGTCCATATTTGCAATTCCAGAAATAAACAGAATCGGATTCAAGTGTTAGTTTGTTAATTGATGGCAGCACACTACACCAAAAACAACTCACTTTTGAAACCTTCACCTGTCATGTGAAAAGGATAGAGAGAAGGTCAAGAAGAATTTTTAACCTGTTGGGGGAAAAAAGGCAAAACAAAACAAAAATGAAGTCTCTATTTTTCTTTACACAAATCCCTCTCATCTGATATAAACAGAAACTAATCTGGGATGGACGAATGGAACTTCACTTCTTTCAGCTGTATTTCTTATTCAAGCAAGAGCAAAGTAAGAGTTCAATCAAACAGGATATCTCTGAAAATTCAGACGAAATCGCACACGAGCATCACTTGCTGCTGATAAAAAAAATCACAAAACTGAACAAGCTGAAAAAATCAAGTGTATCTTCTTCAAAATGATCCTTTCTGAAGAAATGACAAAAGCCAACTCAAATGTTCGAGATTTGACTTTCTAAATATGCAGCTCGAACCTAGGTCACCATCTCAAACTGGTGATCACGGACCTAACGCGTCCATCGGGGATTCTGCCCCCAACAATAAATGAAGCGAATTAAATGGAAATAACAAGTGCGTCCGTTTGCATGACAAACGACTCATTTTAACGTAAGTGACGTAAATCGCATGCCAAGTGGAATACCAAATACCCCTCTCAACATCTGAAGTCCGCCTCTTCGTTAGCATTTTGTTTAGTCAACACAGCAGGATGCAAACTGTAAACAGTAAAGTTAAGCCAACAGCATAAATATGGAAATAAACGAACTCGAGCAAGAACTTAACCATCCACTACCTGCTGCTTGCAGCCCAGCGTGCTTTAATGCCTGATGCATTAAACAAATGAAATATTAATCAGTTGCTTAAAAGAATATGATTGCCGATCCCTGCATATAAATTAACTGAGGATCATGATGTATTGTACTTTATAATTGTCCATTCACAATATTCAACGATAGTCAACATTAATTTGAAATTTTTTCACAATCATGCCTGGCTAAAAATTCAGCACTTTCTCTTTAAAGTAAAAGGTACTCTGCAAATCCATCCAACAGATCGGACTTAAAAAAAAATATACAAGGTACCTTCTGGTCCACGATGGAGCAGACGAGATCTTTCACCGCTGAAAGAGACAGATCCTGAGCCTCGATGGTTACGGTCTCCCTAGTGAGTCCGATCTGAAGCAGGAATGAGACTCCATGGAAGGAACCCCGGGAATTGGTTGGACTCGGTGCACTGAGACTCCCGTTGGACAGGCGGCTGTGTAAAGCAGCCGGGGGACTGGGGGATGGAGAGGGAGTCGGCGGGGCTGCAGGATTCTGAGACTGGGGATAGGATTTTTGAAAGGATGGCGGAGAGGAATTGCTGCAGGCTGACATTGGATTTTCTTTTTTGCTGGATTGTTGTTGTTTGATTAAAAAAAATAAATAAATAAAAATATATAATGTTCCACAAATAGTATTTTAAAAAGTTGGAATGTTAAAAAGTAACCACATATAAAACCAGCAAACCATCCAGCGCCGCGTTACTTGTTAGACAAGTTTAAAATGAAACCACACCAGACACCATCCACGGCGCGGAGTTTTCTAAGCTAAAATGCCGGTTCTGCTTTGAAACCAGAATGTACACCCAGATCAAGCGGAAAATCTCACGTGGGTGTAGAAGAAGAAGAAAAAAATGAAAGTTGCTCATATCCTCCCGAACGTTTCGGTAGCGGGGTGCGTGTGCGGGTCAGAGGCAGCCTGTTGATTCCACTCCCATTCTTTTGCTTCCCCCCGGATTGGTTTTATTTAACAAATCCGCAGCTCGTTGGAGAAGACTTCTTGACGGTAAAGCAGCTTCGCCTTTTCCCCCATTAGTAATAAAACTAAAGATCAGAAGAAGCCCGGGGAGGGCTCTTGACCCATCCGCTTCTCTCGACTTGTCCACCGAAGCCTCCGTTTCTTTAGCCGAGCCTGGAGATCCTGAACTTGCAGTGTCGATCTGCCGTCGCCAGACGTCCTCCCTCTGTCACCGGAAACTTAGCAACAAAAGGCTGCAAGTTGGGGGAAAAAATGACACGATTTGATTAAAAAGTGTGCAAGGAAACAATGCCAACAAGCACACTTGGGTGCACTGCTATAGGGCAATGCCGCCTGATGAACATAGTGCAAGCGATTCGGCAGCACTATCCCCGCCGCACTCTCTAAGCTCAACTGTCGCTCAGGAGCTGGTGGAGTTTTCACGGAGAACACTAACAAAGGTGTACCAACTCCATTCTTGATGCTGCCTCCACGTTTTTTATTTTTTGTGTGTGTGGTTCTAAGTCTTTGCTCATTAATGATGTCGCGAAAGGCTTTGGGGTAATACGTTACATTATGAAATTTACATTACCCAAGTAATTATTCACGCAGAAGGCGCGTGATAGCAGCGCTCATGGTTGTGGATCGGGTAACACACGCCGAATCTTTTGTTTCCTCTTTTTGCGCGAATCAACGCAATTAACGGTACAGCGCTCCGTCACATGTTAAACACTACACTAAAAAAAACTTGAATTGGGTGAAACGATACACTTTCCATTATCTTTTAAGATAATATTTCTACATTTTGTGGGAATATGCTCTTGCTTGTGTTCATTGTATCGATTTGACTTTATATTTTTTACACAGATGAAGTCCAACAGTTATACATAAAATACGAACCCGTTAATTACTTTATATCGCTGTTGGATCTGTTTTCAATTTTTCATCACATAATAAAATGGACCTGAAAGTAATACAGCAGGAGGCGAGGTGCTTGGGTGGCCATGATCTAGCAAGTGGAAATCTGTTCCAGTATTGATCAACCACTGGATCGTGACCTACCGTTGTTTAGTGGGTCGCCGTTCCAACGATGGTGCACATCACCCTTAATTTTATATATATGTATGTATGTATGTGTGTGTGTGTGTGTGTGTGGGGGGGGGGGGGGGTGGGTTTGGGGGCTGTGTGTTTGTGTGTCTATCATGCGTTCGTGGGTTAATAAGTCCGTCTTGGGATGCCCCTGTCCAAGGTTGACTGGCGCTCTGTGCTGCAATCACCATCTCCCCGGACATGAGCGTTATGAAATTGATGGGTGAGTAAAAAGTGCTATGGGCAATTATTTAAACATAAAGAACAGAAACGCATGTTCTGTGAAAGCGGAAAGACAAGCGGATGCACAACTTAACACGGGAGACAGAAAAAAAAAAGAGAAATAGGTGTTTAGTTTTTGATACAACGTACAGTTTGACTGGGGCCCACGCGGCTAAACATTTCTAGCATATTTAAATAAATGCTCACCAAGACTGAACAGTAAGACGAGCACCCTGGCCATCCATTGATCCTCTTTACAGGGTTAGGATTTTAAGGTGCTGGTTTGAGGAAATTTTAAAGTTAACAACATGAGATGTGTATATAAATTACAGTTTTACATTTGAAATAAGTATGAAGCTAAGGAGTAATAGTATAACTGCAAACACTCACACCCTCTATCCATGTTCCAAGTATAATCGAAGCAGGAGGCTATCCTAGCAGTGTCCAGTTTATGATCGTCCATCTAGTGGAGTTTACAAAAATTTTCAAAGGTATTCGTGCAAAAAAAAACAAACTCAAATAGACATGACTAGAATATGCAAACCCCTCATAGATACCGAGACTCACAATAAGAGCTCTAGAGCAGCGTGGAATTGGGCTAATTACTGCGCCATGTAGTTAACGTTTAGCTTGTTTTTTTACCAGCCATTCCTTGTTTACATTTTAAGACAAACGTTCATTCTTTTAAACCAGTTTGCATCGGAATCGAGGCAGTAACCGATCCTGAAAGTATTACATTAGGAAATTAGAAACTATGATTAGAATTAACGTTGAGCTGACATAGTTTGCAACCCTATGGCCTATCCGAAACAAATGACTTTAACATATACAGTACGTGGCCTTAGTGAGCAAGCTAAAAGACCATTTATATATGTTATTTAGTAGTACAATTGAAAAGATGATCGTTATGGCAAGTGTATAGACTACAATGCAAGTGAGCAATTATAGGCAAACCTAAACCTACCCGAGTATGAAATGTCAGGATTTATCTTACTTAGTATTTCCCTTCACTGTATGCTCTTTTGTCTATGAACTGGGCTTGACGCAAGGCATCAGATTGTCACACAAACTAAATTTTCAGTCTTTTGGCTATTGCTCCTAGCTACCGAATGCACATTCATTTTCTGCTGTACGTGATATGTGAGATCAGCAGTGGCTATGTATGTATGGTAAATCCATGATGATCAGGATCCACCAACACTGGTTTCATGTTGTGTAACATGAAAAGCAGCCACTTAGAAATTGAGAAGGCATTTCACCTTAAATATTAAAGCTAATTAAATGCATAATTTACAAATCTACACGGGCTAAAAAACTTAGGAAAAATAATTTTATCTATGTCATAATTGCCCGTTGCATTTGTATAACTGCCACGGTGCCATTTTAATACACACGTTAAACGCAAAAACGGTTAAACCCTGGCTCGCATATACTGTATTGGCTTTAGAGTTGGGCTTCTAGCTCTACAGCTTCCAACTGCACGAGTTCAAACCTCGAACGAGGCAGATTTGGCTGATTTCAATCAAAAGTATAACTTGAGTCACACTCATACATTTTTCTTAATCACATAATCACATACCGTTGCTTTTCTTTCACTATAAAATTTGGCAGTTACTCGATTTCACACACGCCTCGACATCGTTGTCGCACTTATTATTTACAAGAAAGACTGTCGTTGTTTTCTTCACATCTGGAGACCTGGCTCGACAACATCTGGACCCTCCCACTTCCAACGGGATATCTGACAGACCAGATCGCAGTGTTTCCAGAAGAAAGTTTAGGAAAAAAAAGAGGGAGGGGGTAGTCCTGAGGTTTGGAGTTCAGCGCAGTTGGTAAGTATCTGTTAACTTGTTCTTTTGCTTAAAAATGTAATGTCCTTGTTAAAATATAACTTATCCCCAGTAATCATTACTAAATATTGCAGTGTTTCTTTGCGGATTGCAGCTTTCCTTTCATTAACATTTTCTTCCTATAGAACTTTCAATGCGAAACACCACGCATTTCATAATAGTGTTTTCCCTCCTAATTTTAGAACGGAGTTCTATTTCATTGCAGTATCACAACGTGCGCCGAATAAAATAAATACTTACAGATCTTTCTTAGATGCTTTTAAAACTTTTCTCCACAGATCGTTGGACACTCATGCGCGTCTAATTATCCCTTTCTCCAGCTGTGCCTATGTCCCCCCTCCCCGAAAGCAGGAATAGCGGAGCGTTTCGGTTAATGTAGTTGAGAAGTTCTGTCGTTAGTAGGTAATTATTGGCGCTTTACGGCTACAATAACTACATCTCCCATAAACCATCGCGCGTTTCTTTCGTTCTTTTTTTTTTTAAAGACATGCGCGGTTACAATCCCAGTTCCGTTATGTATACGAGTAGACATGGCTGAGGAATCTGCGACCTCTAATGGCTCATTACGAAATTTCACGACTCACGAGAGTACAAGTAAAAGAGGATGGTTATTCAAGCGCTCGCACTTCACTCACCGATGGAAACCAGCGTGGTTTGTGTTACACGAAACGCAGCTCATGTATGGCAAGAATGAAACGGTAAGAGCTGGTGCGTTGTTGTGTTAAATTGGAGCGGCGCGTCATAGGCCACAGTGTGAGAGCTTGGTCACCAATTCGGTCTCCATAGCAACGCGAGTAAACTAATATGTTATTTCTTACAACATTATCTCTCCACTTACATTCAAACATTTTAGTTAATTCAGTCGTGTACTCGTTTTCACGTTAGCTTAACCCTTTCAGCTCTGCGGAGCAATCTCGCCTTTTCTTCTTAAGATATTTAAGTGCAGCGTTTCCTGGAATGTTTAGCTCACCTTTACTAGTTTACTTTCACGGCGCCGTAATTAACATTTAAAATATAAAGTTATCATGTTTTATACAGAATGGTAGTTTAACAGTCACGTTTACAGAAATTTCAGAAAAGTTTAATTCGAATGGCGTTTGTGCAAACATTTTTGGAACTAGATACGCAAAATAAAGTCTTAAACTGCACAGTTGCGTAATCTGCCTATAGCTATAGCTCGCATATGAAGAATTTGCCTGCGTCGTATTTTATAAATCAACAGGACTTTAGTTTTTGCCTATTAAAATATTACGATATATGTATATTTTTGATATATGTATCTTGTTTCATGTTTAAGTGCACTCACACACAGCAGAGTTTGCAGATAGCTGCCGATTTCAGACGTGCTGGGTGAAGAATCTGAGCAAATATCTTCTTATCCGGGTTGTTCTGCTAACCTGAGATTTCCAGATATGAACGAAATGGTTTAACTCATCATATCGGTTGTCCAAAAACTGCACAAGCAGGTTAAGCGACTAACTCAGGTAGAGTCAGATGCAAGAATTAGACTGGAACCCTTGCCGCATAACATACGATGTCTTAACCATTACACTACGGTGCCTGGGAGAGAGTCTCAGTTATTGATGAATCAAAGGTGAACCACTTCCAATTTGAAATAATAATCGATAACTTCCTTTTAAAAATGCCTAAGTGGTCACTTCTGGCTAGTTAGTTCATTTTAAAAGGCACTGTGTATGAACTTGCTATCTGCAATATTCAGTATTTAAGAGGAACCCCCTTCCGTGCTGATTCATATGATCAAGTGCTACCTGCATGTTGTATTCTTTAAAATACAATGCCCTTCTATTCGCCGCCTGTCAGTTAATGTTTTTAAAGGTGCTGGCCATGTACTTGTAGTCCTTATTCAGCAGAGGAGAAGCTTGATAAAAATTCCAACAACTCCAAATGACCATGCATTAACTTTCCAGAAACAAGTGATGCTAGGTTTATCTCTTTGCTGCAATTACCTTTAAACTAATTCTTTAAAAGCAGCACTGAGCTGTTCCATTATAAACAAACACCACACCAGTAGTGCCCTGTCAAACACTTCATATTTTTTTCATGTTTAACATTCTCTTCCCTATAGAATACAGTTCAATATGTGTTCAATTCAAGATGTGTTCAGTATTCTAAACATTTATACTGAAATATAATGGAAGAGCTCTGCGGTGGGTTGGCACCCTGCCCAGGATTGGTTCCCTGCCTTGTGCCCTGTGTTGGCTGGGATTGGCTCCAGCAGACCCCCGTGACCCTGTGTTCGGATTCAGCGGGTTGGAAAATGGATGGATGGATGGAAGAGCTATTATAATATTTAAAAAATAGGGCAGCACAGTGTCAAAGTAGATACTATTGCCACTTCACAATTCTTCCGGCTTTATTCAGTTCTTGGCTGGGTTACCTTTTTGTATGAAGTTTGCATGTATTCTCTTATATCTGTATTCAGTTTGTCAGACCCTTTCATTTTCCTCCAATAGTTTAAAAAAAGGTATGTCTGTGATTGGGGCTTGTGGTGCACTAAAAGAGGTAAGTAATTAAGTTTAAAAAAAAAAAAAAAACAACTCACACACACACATGCAGTCCTCATTTCCTATATTTTCACACCATGTGGATTAATCCATAGTGAAAGTCCCTTTTGCAGCAGTCACCACAACTATGAACTGCATTGTGTTAGTGCGTAAGACCTCAGACACTTTCAAGTGAACTGAGCATCTTCAGTGTTTCAAGTTCTGCCACAGATTCATTTAACAGCTTATACTTTCTGTTTGCTGAGCCTTTTCATTGTTTTCATACACTGCTAGTCAAAGGTTAGGATGCACCCAGAAATGTTCATGTTTTTGATAAAAAATTATACCTTTTTATCAAGATACTACTAAATTGATTAAAAAATACCTCCAAGACATAGTATTGTTAATGGCTGTTACTGCTTGAAATGAAGCTCCAAATCTTAGGCCAGCATGATGGAGTCATTTTTTCTGTGTTCAGATGACACTGGAATTTAGCATTTATGTAAGGAACAACACGGTGGCGCAGTGGTAGCGCTGCTGCCTCGCAGTTAGGAGACCCGGGTTCGCTTCCCGGGTCCTCCCTGCGTGGAGTTTGCATGTTCTCCCCGTGTCTGCGTGGGTTTCCTCCGGGCGCTCCGGTTTCCTCCCACAGTCCAAAGACATGCAGGTTAGGTGGATTGGCGATTCTAAATTGGCCCTAGTGTGTGCTTGGTGTGTGGGTGTGTTTGTGTGTGTCCTGCGGTGGGTTGGCACCCTGCCCGGGATTGGTTCCTGCCTTGTGCCCTGTGTTGGCTGGGATTGGCTCCAGCAGACCCCCGTGACCCTGTGTTCGGATTCAGCGGGTTGGAAAATGGATGGATGGATGTAAGGAACAAGCCAATTGAGGACCTGTAAAGCATTTGTTTCTCAAACCACACACTCTCTCATGTCCTTATCGTCTTGTGCAGTTGTTCATATGGGCCTTCTTCTTTATTACCTATCCTGGTTAGATTCAGTTTGCCCTCAGCTAAAAATGGGCTTTGCAGTCATATGTGAATATAATCAATTAAAATCAAATGAGCATTTCAAGCAGTAACAGCCATTACCAACACTAGTAATATCTTGTCTATACTTTTAAATCAATTTAATGGTATCTTGATACAAAGGTATCAGTTTCTATCAAAAATATGAACATTTCTGGGTGTATCCAAACTTTTGACTGGTACTATATACATATATATTTAGGTCAAGAGTGTCCCTGGTGCCTTGCTTTTAGCAAAATCGGACAAGTTTTCAACTGCAGCAAAAAAAAAAAAGAGATCCGGAAAAATACTGCACACAACAGCAGGGGATTGGGCAAGTTTTGGGTTTACATGTTTCAAAACAGAAGAGTCAGTTGTACTTCAAGCCAGGGACGGCTCTAAGCATATGCCGAGCTGGCACCAGCCTAGAAATGCCATGCCCAAGGGGGTGGCAAAAAGTAATTTCATGCTGTTTAATGTAGAAAAGCGTAAGGTGCAACATGCAGGCAAAAGGAACATTACATATAAATGCAAGACTGGCGATACAGACTTAGGCTGCATTTCCACTACCATTCTGATGTGACCTGATTAAGAATTTTTGAAATTTCTGACACAGACGGAATTTTGGAGTAAACACCCAAAAAACATGTGGTATTTTATTTTAGGAGATTGGATACAGGCTTTTTTCAAATATAGTACTGAAGTCCATATCTGGTCTGAGCTTAAACAATCAGATCCAGTTTTCTCACAAGTGGGTTGATTACATCATTTTTGTGCTTCATGTCACACGATGAAACAGTCATAGTGAATGAAGCAAATGGTTAGTAGTGGAACAAAGAAACACAAGGTGTCTCATTCAAAAGTTCTAGTCATTGGGAGTCATTAAATCATCTAGCAATACAGTCCCACCACTCTGGACTCCTGTTGTATAGTACACATTCTTCTCCGAATGGATGTGGAGGAAATCACGGCAGAAAAAGTTAAGTCATATAATGCCATAGTTCTTCAGTGCTGACTCGGCCTATTTAGAAAACAAGCTCTGTTTCTAAAACACAGAAAAACTCAAGCCCATCAGCAGATTAAAACCTGGGGATAAATATTTATGCTTTACCCGCATCATAAGTCACAATATATGCACAGTGCAAACATTCCACATAAGCTGAATGTGTATGTTGAGACCACTAGGGAGTGCCACCAAGCCCCAGAAACAACTCCCCAGTTCAAAAGAAGTACCTTTAACAGGCCTTGTTTCCACAAACTCAACACAGTAATCCAATTCTTTCCTTCTTTTTCTCTCTTTTATCCTCCACTCCTCCCAGGCAAGTGTTGTCCAGCTCCTTTTATGGCAGACTCCGGGAGTACTTTCAGTGTGACAACATAACACACCAGGAAGCACGCTTGGGTCTGGCGGAACCTTCTTAATTGTGCGAAGTTATTTCTTAGCAGCTCCCCTGATGTTAGCCAAGTACTCCCGCTGAGCTGCACATCAGGACTACAGCTCTCATGTTGCCCTGTGGGTTCACAACTGGGAGCTCCACTAGGGGAATACTGTCACCCAAAGTCTTGGGGAAATATATAGCCCCATGAAGTAGTCTCCCTCTGTCCATCCACTCTCATGGCCTCCTAGCCAGAAAAGACGCTAGCAACCATACTGGCTGGGATGTCCAACCACCCATGTCCTTCCTTTTATAAAGGTATCTTGGCCACGTAAAAAGTCATTGATCCCAACTGGAACGCCAGCCAACCCATTGTTTATATGAATCTGTTGTAATAGACAGCATGGGTTGTCTGGCATCTGACAGGGAAGTATGGTTCCTTACGTATACAGTAGGCCTTTGAAATGGAAGGAGGTAGGTGGACGGGCATCCCAAACAGGTCAGTTAGTAGTACCTTTCCTGGTCAGGTGACCATTATAATGGATGGACAAGGGGAGACTGCTTCCCAGGGCCATATGCTTCCCTAATACACTAGGTAGCGACATTCATCTGGCATGCTTCATGTTTGGACATCAGCTGGGCTGCATGGGACTTGTAGTTTTGGTGAGCAGCCTTTTGGGGTCCTCAGGTGCTGTTTGGAGGAGCTACTGGAGGCAGGCTCTCCTGTCATGGGGAGGTTCCATTTGACCCAGAAGTTCTTCCTGGATGCAATGCAATAGCACCAGAAGTATTCCCGAGTCCTTTATACAGGAAGCTGCTCCACTTCAAGTAAGTTAGAATCAGGTGTTTTTGGGGGAAGGAATATGATTGGAGTTTTATAGTGTGTATAAGGTATTTGTTGCAGTAAATGTATTTATTGGCATCTAGAACTTTGTCTGTGGTGTTGTGTCTGGGGTTTTGGGTGCTGCAGTGCCCCCTAGTGGTTCACACTGTAAATGCTTTGGTCATATCTACACCATGTAATGTAGTCACCATACACATTTGGTCGGATTTTGTTTCCAAGTTCTGTTTCAGACATTGAGACTTGGTTGTGTAAATGCCTCCTTACATCACACAACCACTGAAAAGAATTTAATGGTTTATATTGAAATCTTCTGTAATAGATTAAGTGAATTAAACCTCTTTAGTCTTGAGCAGAGATGGCTGCATGGGCACCTACTTCAGGTCTTTAAAATGTTCAAAGATAACCCTTTAGTTTGTTCCAGCAGCATTTTTTTTGATTGCAGTTAAGCAGTGAATCACATATCCAAGGGAACTAGTGGAAATTAAGGGTAAGTGCTTTTTAAGACGAAAGCTAAGAAACATTTCTTAAAAAGTTTTGTAGGAATCTAGAACACACTACAGATTCATGTGATTCACAACCATAAAGAAATATCAGGATAGGATAGTTAGGGCAACTTCACTATAAGCTAATCAGATGAGTTTGAGTGAGAAATTGGTCTCATGTCATTTGTCAAACTTCTTTAGTTCGTATGTTTAAGGATCTCCCTGTGAATCACACATCTTTCTCTCAGTTTTCCTTATCCCAGCTGCTGTAGAATATCCTTAAAATATCAAGTTGCTTCCAACCCTGCTATACATAAGGAATACTGTTAGCAGTGAAATGTGCCATGATTGGTTTAGAACATTGAGAATGCTTGGCATTAAAATCAAAGTGTTCTACGATGTGCGCAAGATCTGTGACAGTGTCCGCAGCTTTGTTCGGCATCATCGTACTCTTCATTACATTTCTACACAAGCTGTAATTGTGGATTAATCAGTCCATGAATATTTCCCCCCAGTTTCATAGTGATCACATTTAATTTGCCTAACACAGTTAGATGGATCAAGTTAGTGCCTTGATAACGACGTATGTGTTTATTAGGAACTAGCATAGAGTAATTATACAATGGTAAGTCTGTCTGATTCAATTGCATTGTGCATGTATGAACCTCTGTACACTGAATATGCCATACATCCCCTATTTTTTCTTTGTTCATTGGACATTCCCACCCTCTTGTAAACATGGGACATTTTATTGCTTTACTAGATTAACTACCCATCTAAGATGGTTTGAAATATAAGTAATCAATTTACACCTCAGTATTAACATTTGCAGTGCACCATGCAATACATATACCTCTGTTACATGCCATTTGGGATTCATCAAAGCAGTGTTAATGTTTGTGATGCACCATCTGTTGGAATGACAAATACAGTGCATTTTATTACTAAAAATGATTGTGAATAACCATCTTTTAGAATGAAAGAGTCAGAGCGACCAGATGGACACACAAATTGACACACAGCCACTATTTGTGAAGGTGGATAAATATAGAGAGATGACTTAATCTCTAGGGACATTCAAAGATGTTAAAAATTTCTTGCAGCCTTTCCACAGTATGTTTTTTTTTTCCCAAGAACCGAATGCTGTTTGACACGTTATGCTTCATATTTCTGTTAATACATCAGAAACAGATTTGTTCTTCTTTTCAGATCCAATGAGCTACAATACTGTGGAGACGTAACATGCAATATAGCGAAATAAACTGTTGATTCTTTAAATATTGAAAATGTAAATTTTTGCTTTTGTTTTAATGTTCATCATCAGTGAAATTTTGCTTTGAATTTGATAAAGCACTACAGGATTATGTTAGCTTGATCTGCCAGTTTTTCTGACATTTATGTTTAGCTAGTGACACAACCTGACTGTAAGCAATTTCTCACTTCCTACAAGATCAGTTTCTTCAACCCCTCACTGGTTTGCCACCCAAGTTTCTCAAAGCTTCACACGTCCTGTTACCTTTGTGTGTGTAATAACATTTCTCTTTTACTCACTTGACCTATATGTTCAGATAGTTTCTTGTCAGTTTAGCATATCTGAGTATTTTCTTAATCTGTTTTATTCCGTCTTAAGTGCATGAAGGTTGCAGATGATAATTAGGAGTGCTGCATTTTCAGTGAGGAGTGAGCAAAGCAGATGATCTCTTAGGACACATTTTTATGAGCTTTTAATTGTGTTACCATTTATATAAGAAAAGTAATAATTAAGTCATTTATTTAAACCCAGGCACCACTAAAGAAAATCAACCTTATTGGTGCCCAAGTAAAAGAAGCTGATTCCAGTGATCAGGAGTACATGTGGACAGTTACACCATTAGACAGCAGAAGGACCTTCTTCCTCAGAGCTGGAAGTGAAGTGGAACAGCAGGAATGGATGGAGGCAGTGGCTGAAGTGTTGATGAAGTTCTCCAAAGGAGGCTCCTACCACGCTTGCACTGTGCAGTAGGGATCTTTTTGGGCAAAAACACGAGCTACACGTACAAATGTTTTCAGTGGAATATTTTGCTTAATGTACCTCATATTCCCTTTTTATTGTTGCTTTTGTTATAAGAATTAAAAAAATATGTATAAAAAGAATCTGGTGTCAAGAACACATTGTTTTTTTTATCGATTTTGAGGTTTTCAGAAAACAACATAATGTGCAGTTTTTTTTTCCCATATCATATGCCTAACAGAATGAAATGAGCTAAATCTTGTGTCCTTTGTGAGCTTGGACTGTTACTCAGCATCTCTTTAACACAGCCAGTTGAGGAAAAGAAAGCTTACTCAGCCTACCAACCTGATTTTAAAAAGTCACACTAGGTGTAAATGGATTTAGTAACCTTTGGTACTGTTTGTGTTCTTATTCCAAGTACAAGTACCAAAAATGGGCTGAGTGACTTTTAAAAATGTATTCTTCATAATACCGACTTTTTAATTCTGCTTTAAAAGTGCAGCAACAAATTGTTCTTTTGTATGACAAGGAAGCAAGGTGTTTACAGCTTTCATAGATAAAATCTTCAGGATGCTCTAATTGAACTCAAAAGTGTTTTTTCTCAATATGTTTTAAAGTTCTAAGTAAAGTAAACAAATGGATGGACTGATATTTGTAGGCTTTGAATACAAGTAACTGCAGAAATGTAGAACATTTTGCCAAATACAAATTCCCATGCAGTGTGTAATTACAGTGCATGCTGTTATGACTGCAAATAAAGGCAAACAGTAAAATGTCATCTGTAAATTTATTAATTCAGAATTAAAGAAGCAGTTTAAAAAATATGCACATATATGCACACAGCTGGGGAACAGTACTGATCATCGCAGTTATAAACTCCGGAAACCTTTATCTGTGAACTTTGAAATATATAAATTATTTTCTGTAAACGAAAGTGTCAGGGTAGTTGTCTTTTCCTACCTCCGCATGTCATGCCTAGTATGAATCTTAAATTGCATTTTATAGTTTGTTCCTTATGTCACAAATATAAAATATTAAGTGTATGCTAAGTTACAGAAATATTTACATTTTTTATTTATTTTTTTAGATGAATTTTGGAATAAGTTTTTTTTTTTTTTTTTGGAATACATTGCATATTGTGATGAACTGTATATATACATTGTAGTAAAAAAAAAGTATTTAATCCTTCCTGATTTCTCTATTTTTGCTTATTCATAACACTTAATTGTTTTGAATGTCCAAACAACTATAATATAAATCACTAGCTGTGTAAGCTTGTGCTGTAAAAAGTCGTAGAAACTATTGAAATCATCAGAAAAAAAATTGAAATGTAGAGATGTCAGGTAATTGAAAGGAACTATTCTGGGCATCTCTCTCCTAGGTGGTTTAGTTTTGCTGACGCGCTCGCATCGCTTGTGTATTAGCGGCAAGAGGAAAAGTAAAAGGGATACCATTTTGCTGATGTTAGCGGCTAAGCGACTTTGTCTTTCTTCTGAGGTTTTGTTTTGATGATGTGCTCGCCTCGCTTGTGTTATTAGCGGCTAAGTGAGTTTTCTGTTTCCTTGGAGGTGGAGCCCTTACCCTGACGCCACCTCTCACTTCCAGGCTGGACAGACACACACACTTCCACACATAGATGTTTATATATAAGAAAAGACAACCTGAGTAAACATAATGCCCAGTTTTTATTTTTTTTTCTAATTATTCTATTTTATTTGACATACAATCAAGTCAGATGTATACAAAAAATGACTTCATAGTGAAACTTGAAAGGAAAAAAAGAAAAGAAATAAAACATTAAAAGGTTTCATTTCCTGCTTTCTTTTTTTACTAACGAAACAGAATTCAACCCCCTACGTTTGATTGGGGAAGAAAAAAGTTTACAAACACCTATATTAGGTTTATTGGGTCATTATGGTCTCTTGTCCTACTACTACTAATTCTTTACATTTATATAGCGCTTTTCTCACTACTCATAGCACTTTACACAGTGTGGGGGGAGTCACCACCACTAATGTGCAGCATCCATCTGGATGATGCGATGGCAGCCATTTTGTGCCAGTATGCTCACCACACATGAGCTATTAGGTGGTGAAGTGGTGAGGCAGAAATAGCCAATTAGAGAAAGGGGGTGATTATTGGGTCAGAATGACCAGGCCATGGGGTGGCAATTTAACCTAAAAATCAGGATACACCCTACTCTTTATGAAGGATGCCCAAGGATCTTTTATGACCACAAAGAGTCAGGACCTCGGTTTCACATCTGATTGAAGGACAGCGTATTTACTTCTCATCCAAAGGCTGGGGCCATTTTTATAGCACAATGTCCACTTCACTTCACTGGGGCAGTGGGATCTTCACACAGACCACAGGGTAAGCGCCCCCTGCAGGCCTCACCAACACCTCTTCCAGTAGCAACCCAAGCTTTTCCTGGATGGTCTCCCATCCAAGTTCTGGCCAGGCCTGAACACACTTAACTTCAGGTGGATGACCTCTTCTGAAGTGCATGTGGTATGGCTGCTGGCAGAGTACAATAGCTGATTATTCAACACCACCCATAACAGCAATTTATTTATTGTATAGTACAAAACTAGGAATGGTGCAATGGGCTTTAACAGGGCTCTTTTTTTGACAACCCTCCAGCATTGACTCTCTAAGAAGACAAGAAAAACTCACAAAAAATATTGTGATGGAGGAAATCTTGGAAAAAGGCAATTCAGAGATAGACCCCTTCCAGGTAGATTGGGCATGCAATGGGTGCCAAAAAGTGGGGTTACTACAACACACAAAACAGAACACAAGTAATCCTCTTCACAGAGCAAGGTATCCAATCTATAATTGCCACCACAGAAATACAACATTACAAACAACTTTGTTCTTGCACAACACTTATCATGTTGTGTTCTCCTTTTAATAAATTCTGTTTGATAGATAGATAGATATACTCTAAGTCAGGTGTTCTCAGTCACGGTCCTGGAGGGTCGCAGTGGCTGTAGGCTTTTGCTCCAACCAAAAAGTGCTTCCAATAAGAAGCACTTATTGCTCAAGTAACACTTCTGCTTCACTTTAGTTGTATTGCTCATTAAGACTTTGAGCCCTTATTGCTTATTTTAGTCTTAACCAGCTGTAGTCTTGGTTTTTAATTACTCCTACAACAATAACAACAACGACATTTATTTAATATAGCATATTTTCATACAAATAATGTAGCTCAAAGTGCTTTACATGATGAAGAGAGAGAAAAAAAACAAACTAAGAATTAAAATAAGAGAACACTAATTAACATAGAATAAAAGTCAGGTCCGATGGTCAGGGAGGACAGAAAAAACAAAAAAAACTCCAGACGGCTGGAGAAAAAATAAAATCTAAAGGGGTTCCAGGCCATGAGACTGCCCAGCCCCCTCTAGGCATTCGACCTAACATAAATGATCAGTCCTCATTGTATTCAGGGTTCTCATGGAAGGACTTGATGATGACGGTCACATGAACTTCTGGCCTTTAATCCATCAATGTGGAGACATCATGGTGTTTTGATTAGGTGGTGGTGGCGCAGGTCGCCATCACAGAAAACTGGAAAAAGAA
This sequence comes from Erpetoichthys calabaricus, assembly GCF_900747795.2. Lineage (NCBI taxonomy): Eukaryota > Metazoa > Chordata > Cladistia > Polypteriformes > Polypteridae > Erpetoichthys > Erpetoichthys calabaricus. The sequence continues at coordinate 161,321,981 of NC_041396.2, read as the reverse complement.
CCACCATGAATAGTAATGATAATTAATTGAATATGCAGAGCATCAGGATTAAATTAAAATGAAGTTATCAGAAAGCCATGTTAAAGTAATGTGTTTTCAGCAGTTTTTTTAAAGTGCTCCACCGTATCAGCCTGGCGAATTCCTATTGGCAGGCTATTCCAGACTTTAGGTGCATAACAGCCGAAGGCCGCCTCACCACTTCTTTTAAGTTTAGCTCTTGGAATTCTAAGCAGACACTCGTTTGAAGATCTAAGGTTACGATTTGGAATAAAAGATGTCAGACATTCCGGTATATAAGATGGGGCGAGATTATTTAAGGCTTTGTAAACCATAAGCAGTATTTTAAAGTCAATTCTGAATGACACAGGTAACCAGTGTAGTGACATCAACACTGGAGAAATGTGCTCGGATTTTCTTTTCCTAGTTAGGATTCTAGCAGCTGCATTCTGCACTAGTTGCAAATGATTTATGTCTTTTTTGGTAGCCCTGAGAGGAGTGCGTTACAGTAATCTAGTCAACTGAAAACAAAAGCGTGAACTAATTTCTCAGCATCTTTCAATGATATAAGAGGTCTAACTTTTGCTCTATTTCTTAAGTGAAAAAATGCTCTCCTAGTGATCTGATTAATATGTGATTTAAAATTTAGGTCACAGTCAACAGTTACCCCTAGATTCTTTACTTCCGCCTTGACTTTTAATCCTAATGCATCAGGTTTATTTCTAGTAACCTCATTATATCCATTATTGCCAATCACTAAAATTTCAGTTTTCTCTTTATTTAGCTTGAGAAAATTACTACTCATCCACTCAGAAACACAAGTAAGATATTGTGTCAGTAAATCAAGAGAGTCGGGGTCATCAGGTGCTATTGATAAATACAGTTGTGTGTCATCAGCATAGCTGTGGTAGCTCACGTTATGCCCCGAGATAATCTGACCTAACAGAATCATGTGGATCGAAAAGAGCAGCGGAACCAGGATAGATCCTTGTGGAACACCATATAAAATATCATGGGTCTTTGAAGTATAATTACCACAACTAACAAAGAATTTTCAATCTGCCAGGTAAGATTCAAACCAATTTAAGACACTGCCAGAGAGGCCCACCCACTGACTAAGGCGATTTCTAAGAAAATTGTGATCAATGGTATCAAATGCGGCACTTAGATCTAAGAGGATGAGAACAGATACACGGCCTCTGTCTGCATTTACCCGCAAGTCATTTACTACTTTAACGAGTGCAGTGTCTGTACTGTGATTTGTTCTAAAACCCGACTGAAACTTATCAAGAATAGCATGTTTATTGAGGTGGTCATTTAGCTGCATAATGACTGCCTTCTCTAGAATTTTACTTAAGAAAGGCAGGTTAGAAATGGGTCTAAAATTTTCAAAAGCAGAGGAGTCGAGATTAATTTTCTTCAGTAGGGGTTTAACTACAGCAGTCTTAAGACAGTCTGGGAAGACCCCCGTATCTAATGACGAGTTTACTATGTCAAGAATATTATCAATTAGCATGCCCGATACTTCTTTGAAAAAACTTGTTGGTATTGGGTCAAGAACACAGGTGGAGGGTCTCAGTTGAGAAATTATTTTATCTAAATCAGGTAAATCTATCCTGGTGAAATAATTTAATTTGTTTATAATGGAGTACTGGGGCTTAAGAGGATGCGCAGTGTTGGGGAGATATACTATATTATTTCTAATATTAATTTTTTGATTGAAAAATGCAGCAATAGCCTCGCAAGTTTCACTGGAAGTATTGTGGAGGCATTCCATTGAGTTACCTGGGTTTAGCAGACGATCAATCATAGAGAATAAGACTTTGGGATTACTAGCATTGCTATTTATAATTCTAGAGAAATAGCAGCGCTTCTCAAGACGGACTGTGTTATTGTATTCTGTTATTTTAACCTTCAATATGTCATAGTTGCTGTGGTGGGTTGGCAACCTGCCCAGGATTGGCTCCTGCCTTGTGCCCCGTGTTGGCTGGGATTGGCTCCAGCAGACCCCCGTGACCCTGTGTTCGGATTCAGTGGGTTGGATAATGGATGGATGGATGGATGTCATAGTGGATAGTTAGTTTAGTTTTTCTCCATTTACGCTCAGCTCTCCTAGTTAGCAATAACATGCAAATGACAAAGAGACCAGCATTTCTCCATTTAACTTGTTACCATTTACACCTGTGTGTGTTTATCATGCACTATTGGGTTTAATTAAATACTTGGAGGGAAAGTGAAGAGAAAAAAGTGAAGGACTGAGAATTACTCATCCATTTTAGCCTTCAAATCATTTGGATGATATCCTTCGAAAGGGGAAGAAAATCTAGGATATGAGAATTACCTGATATAGCAGAGTTAAAGCACTAACAAGCCATGAAATTAAATTATTGGCAAGAATTGCTTTCTAATTAAGCAACCGGGTTAGAACAAAAACCTGCAGCCACTGCAGCCCTAAGTGATTTGAAGTTTTAGCTCCTTTTAAAAATCTGCTGTTTTTAAAACAACACTTCAAAAGACATTTTTTTCAGCTTGTTGTATTTTTATTTTTCCCATTCTCATATAAAAATCATAATTTATAGAACTATGGACAGTGTTTTTAACATGCTCTTCTGTTGCTTTTAATAATTAACCAAAATTATTTTCTAAAACAAGCCAAAAAAACACATTCTGCTTTTTCAGTGGAAAAGTGTATAAAATAGGTCAACTATAAGGGAAAATTCATTAACTGACAACATTGGGATCAATCAATCAATCAACCATGGTAGTTTAGTAAGTGTCTGCTCTAACAGGGTCATGGCTCTTCTACAATGCCAGGTTTGAGTCCCAGCTGGGTCACTATCTACGTGGGTTTTCCTACAGGTCCCCTGTGTTGGTATATTCCATGGGACCTCCAATTTTCCTTCCACAGCTACAAAATGTGCTAATATGATTTATTGTCACCTCTTTTCACCTGAGTGTGGGTTTATGCAGCAGACTGACAACCTGGACCAGAGTTCTACACTTACACCACATGCTACTGGATTGTTGCAACTCAAATGAGGAACTGTAGATGTGATCATAGAGAAGTCAGTGGCTGGTGATGTGCCTAACATTTTGTGTTCCAGCCCAGCTTCTTTATTCAAAGCCATGTATTGCCTTCGCAAAATTTTTGTACTTCCTTTTCGTTCACTCGCTTGATAAGATTCTAGTCCTTAATTGTCTATTTTAGTCTTAAACTGTTCATTGTTCCTTGTTCTTTTAATTAACTGCCAAATAACAATGACATGCAAATTGAATCATCACTGTAACCTGCTCCAGTTTACACCTGTGTTTCTTTATCAGGAAATTTTTATTCTACTAAAATATTTGGAAAGTAGTGAAAGAGAAAAAAGAGTGAAGGACTGAGGAATTATTAATCCACTTCAGCCTACAATCATTTAGGTAGTAATCCTCGTAAACATAAAATCTACAAATTAACGTGGGATATAGAAGAATGAAAATGCTAACAAAGCATGGAATTAAATAACAAGTTCCATTATTGACAAGAAATGGCTTCAAATTTATCATATTTTTCAACAGAGATGGAACAGAAATCTGCAACCATTGTAGCTCTCTAGAAATGTCCTTGAGGCTTAGGTGTTCCTGGCTTGCATCCTAGCCAAACTGATTTGAACAGGATGCCTATAGAAGAATTGCAACAAAATTTAGATGTGGGAAATGGTAAACTCAGCAAAATGACCCTTGCTCATGTGTTTAGTACAGCAAACTGATCTGCAAACCAAGTGACATGACGAAAAGAAAAAGAAGACCAGCAACATCTTCTGAGCATAAAGCAAATTACACAGGTCAATGACACAATGAAGAATACCATAATAGGAAGAAGATGAAGAGGAGCACCACACTATTTGCTGACTGTCAAAGGTGGGATACAGAATACAAAAAACACCAAAGACAGAAAAAAGCATGCATTTATCAAATATGTGTTCAGGATCTGTAATGAACTGTGAGTTCTTACATGTGTAAACAACTGGTGAAGAGTTTACTGTTCTTTATATTAATCCTTTTGTTGTGTCACACAACTCACTCCCTAATGCAAACTATTCATTACTTTATCTTCTTAAAGTAATGTCTTATAAAAACAACATCCTGTTTTGGAATATATTGTATTTATTGATCATCGAACATCTTACTTCATTAAACATTCCTACATGCACGCAAAGTGATCTGTGCATGTGTGTTAATGGTAGCATGATTGTAACCACCATAAAGGCAAGAAAATGAAGACGAGCAGTGACCAGCAAATCACAGAAAGCAGTTAAGTGATGGAGAACGAAAAACAATAAGAAGACAAGACACCGAAATGCATAGTCAGCTATGAATTAATTCTGAATATAGAACAATTGAGCATCAGGCAAATGTGATGGCTCATAGGCATGCAAGACAAAGTCTACGATACAGAATGCAAGAACGACAACAACAGAGAAATACATGCCAACAAACGAGGAGATCTTCAAATGCTCAAAACTTCTAACCATCCATCCATTCTCTTCCGCTTAAACGAGGTCGGGTTGCGGGGGCAGCAGCTTGAGCAGAGATGCCCAGACTTCCCTCTCCCCGGCTACTACTTGTAACTCTTCCGGGGGAATCCCGAGGCATTCCCAGGCCAGCTGAGAGACATAGTCCCTCCAGCGTGTCCTGGGTCTTCCCCTGGGCCTCCTCCCGGTTAGACGTGCCCGGAACACCACACCAGGGAGGCGTCCAGGAGGCATCCTGATCAGATGCCCGAGCCACCTCATCTGACTCCTCTCGATGCGGAGGAGCAGCGGCTCTACTCTGAGCCCCTCCCGGATGACTGAGCTTCTCACCCTATCTTTAAGGGAAAGCCCAGACACCCTGCGGAGGAAACTCATTTCAGCCGCTTGTATTCGCGATCTTGTTCTTTCGGTCACTACCCATAGCTCATGACCATAGGTGAGGGTAGGAACATAGATCGACTGGTAAATTGAGAGCTTCGCCTTGCGGCTCAGCTCCTTTTTCACCACAACAGACCGATGCAGAGCCCGCATTACTGCGGACGCCGCACCGATCCGCCTGTCGATCTCATGCTCCATTCTTCCCTCACTCGTGAACAAGACCCCGAGATACTTGAACTCCTCCACTTGGGGCAGGATCTCGCTCCCAACCCTGAGAGGGCACTCCACCCTTTTCCGGCTGAGGACCATGATCTCGGATTTGGAGGTGCTGATTCCCATCCCAGCCACTTCACACTCAGCTGCAAACCGATCCAGAGAGAGCTGAAGATCACGGCCTGATGAAGCAAACAGGACAACATCATCTGCAAAAAGCAGTGACCCAATCCTGAGTCCACCAAACCGGACCCCCTCAACACCCTGGCTGCGCCTAGAAATTCTGTCCATAAAAGTTATGAACAGAATTGGTGACAAAGGGCAGCCCTGGCGAAGTCCAATTCTCACTGGAAATGGGTTCGACTTACTGCCGGCAATGCGGACCAAGCTCTGGCACCGATCGTACAGGGACTGAACAGCCCTTATCAGGGGGTCCAGTACCCCATACTCTCGGAGTACCCCCCACAGGATTCCCCGAGGGACACGGTCGAACGCCTTTTCCAAGTCCACAAAACACATGTAGACTGGTGAATCACCACAAGTAATAAAATATATTGTAATATCTACAGGAGGTGAAAAGTAGCTATTTAGAACACATATAAAGTATCAACAGCTTATTTTTTGCATTAATGGGAGCCTCTGTTGATAACCCCCTTTGACATAGTGCATACAGACATGGTGCATACATGTTCAAAATTCATAATCAAGTTTATCATTATATTGGTAAACTACACCCAAAAACATATACTTAATTTATTATTTCATGTTTGTATTGGTCATGTATTTTTCTTTCTTTCAATAAAACAATAGGCTCTATGTACACTCACTTCCAGATTCCACGTCAGCCAGCTGCTGTACTTCTGGCGCAGATATCAAAATGGAATAACTATGGCATTTTTTAACCAGATTGCATCAAGACAATAAACAATATTAAGTCGCATTATTCAAACATTGTGCCAAATGTCAGGAGCTAAAAAGGAGATGGGCTTCAAACTATATGTTTCAAGTTGCATCCACAATTACAAAGGTAAAATCTGGATGTATTAAAAACTTGTGTTTACTATGAACTTACATGGGATAAATATGTGATTACATTTGGCTTCTATGAAAATTCAATAATTAGTCATTAAACTATTCAGGGACATGTGACTATGTATGTCAGCTTAATATTGCAACGGTGCTGGACAAGTTATATCAGCCAGAGATTAGTCACCAAAAGAGTGAGCTCGCATTACATCATCAGTAGCAGTAGCGCTTATAAAAACAGCATCTCTGCACAGTCGCACATGCTTTTCCAACTAGCATGACAAAAGGCAAGCAGTCCTTTTAAGGAGAGTGAGTCACATAAAGAGAAGAGAATCTATCAATTGTGGTGCTTGGTGCCGATGCTACAATACATAACATGAGTCTGCTGGACATCTTACCTTGTAAAAAAGACAATGTCTCTGTCTGGGCCAGCAAAACGGTGAATACCAAACCGCTGCTTCATTGTAAAGGTCTCAATTTGTTTCCACAGCTGGAGGATCTCGTCTCTGAGAGTCATGTTTTCATCAAGCGCTAGGACGACAACTGCTGGATCCAGAGCCAAAGTGTAGTCATGTTCCTCAAGGATTTTATCATCCTCCTTCTAAAGTGTCATTCTCCATCAGTTGCTTTCTCCTCTCCCAAACCCCCAGTCTTGCATGAGGAATGGAGAAATTGTTGCACTCAAACAATGCAGGAACCTTTCCCTTCTTAAACAGCCAGCACCCTGACTCAGGCTTTGGCTTGCGAAAATCCTCTCTTTTTAAAAATGCCGGCTACAAACTCAGGTACGGGGACTAACAGTAAAGCTCTCTCTCCGGATAGCAATGATCCATTTAGATGGAGGGAAATGTATGAAAACTAAGCACCTTGTTGTACTTACTGGAAGCTTGACATAAAGCTACACAACAATGTTCAGCTGTAGAGCTATCTGTATACTGAAACTTAAGAGTTCTTATTCTCAGACATTCTCACCACTAAACAAAAATCACAACTGCAGCACAGACGATGGAACAGACTGAACTGGCTGAGATTTCACTGGAAGTACGTCAGCACTATTGGGTGCATACAGCCTATTACAGGTTAAGTATCCCTAATTTGAGATTCCAAAAACTGAAATGCTCTAAAATCCTGACCTTTCTGAGCATTGACAATATCACATTATGTTTTATCGAATATTCCAAAATCCGAAAATATTTGTAAAACAAAAATACTTCTGGTCTCATACATTTCGGATTATGGACGCTCAGCCTGTATTTCATTTTTAACTTGCATGGTGTCTGCAAGCCCATATTCATCTTGCTCTATATGAGCCACCACAGTAATAAAATACATTATAACCTTCAGAAGAAGTGAAAAGTAAATATTTAGAAAGCATAAGAAGTATTAAAAGCTCCTTATGTTTAACTTGGTTTTTATTTGCATTTTATTTTAGGATCATAGGTCCAAGTTTTCACTAATATGCAATACACTTATACCATATACTGTGTGTAGAAATTACTTTCTAATTTTCTAAGAACCACCATAATAGATTTGTCACAGTCCACTACCAGACAATGTATAGAAGTGACCAAGGCACCTGCAAGGATGTTGGGTTGCATGGCAGTCTGGGCTGGGTACAGAACAAGGGAGGTTATACTTTAGATGTGTAACACACTGGCGAGGCCTAATGGGGAATATAAAGTTCAGTTTTGATGTCCCACTTATATAAATTACATAACAGGCTAGGGAAATACCAGAGAGGAGTAGCTAGATGGACCTTTGGAAACATTTGGTGAATCAGAAACCAAAAGTAAATGATGTCTTCTCATCAGAACAAAATAGAGCGATTTAATCACCATCGGCATATTACTTGAACCCCCCCCCCCCCCCCCCCCCCCCATGTATGTGATATTTTTTTTTCCCCACACGTACACTGCCTTTCCTCCCACATTTCTCAAATGTACATGTTAAGTGGCAAATCTAAACTGATCCCATGTGGCTATATGTTTGTGTGGGCCCTGCAATGGACTGGCATCTTGTCTGGGGTGTGTTCCTGTCTTGTGCCCAATGCTGCTGAGATAAGCTTCTGAACTCTGATACTGAACTCAATAAAGTGGAGCTCAGAATGTTATTTAGTTTTTGAATTATCATGCAGAAATTTCTGTATAACTGTAATAGGCTTGCATCACAGTGCAAGATTAATTATTATGTGCACTAAAAGAAGTTGGTGTAAAATGCAGCCAACCACTGAAGAACAACTTCCCTCGCTCCAATAGAGAGCTTATTGTATTGCTTTGCAGAGTGTCATCCCAAATGTTAGTTTAGGAATTAGATGGACACACACTTCCTGTGCTAATCATACAGTTGAGATCTGAATCTTGCACTGATCCGCCACAACATTAAAGCCACCTACTTAATATTGTGTAGGTCTCCATTGTACTGCCAAAACAACTTTGACCCATTGAGCCATGGACTCCACAAGACCCCTGAAGGTGTCCTGTTGTATCTAGCACCAAGACGTTAGCAGCAGACCCTTTAAGTCCTTTAAATTGCAAGCTGCGGCCTGGATTTGTTTTTCCAGCACAACCTAGTGATTCTCAATGTGATTGAGAACTGAGGAATTTGGAAGCCAAATCAACAACTTGAACTCTTTGTCATGTTCCTCAAACCATTCATGAACAATTTTTTCAGTGTGGCAGAAAATATCCTGCTGAAAGAGACCACTGCCATCAGGGCATACTGTTGGCATGAAGGGGTGTATATGATCAGCAGCAATCTTCAGGTAGGTGGTACATGTCAAATTAACATCCACATGAATGTCAGGACCCAAGGTTTCTCAGCAAAGCATTGCCCAGAACATCACACTGCCTAAGCAGGCTTGCTTTATTTCCATAGTGCATCCTGCTGCTATCTCTTCCCCAGGTAAATGATGCACAGATTCCTGGCCATCCATATGATTTAAAAGAAAATATGATTCACCAGATCAGGCCACCTTCTTCCATTGCTTCACTATTCAGTACTGATACTCAAGTGTGCATTGTTGGTGCTTTCAGTGGTGGACAGGGTCATCCATCATAAGTCCTCTAACCAGTCTGCAGTTTTGCAGCCCCATACGTTGCATGCTGTGATTCACAGTGTGTTCTGACACTTTTCTGTCATGGCCAGCATTAAGTAGGTCTTCTGTGGGACCAGATGGAATAGAATTCATTCCTCACACACATCAGTGAGCTTTGGGTGCTCATTATCCTGACACTGGATCACCAGTTGTCCGTCCTTGGACCACGTTTGGTAGGTACTGTACTTTCCACTGTATACTGGGAACACCCCACAAGACCTGCCATTATGAAGATACTCTGACCCAGTCGTCTAGTCATCATCATCTTGTCCTTGTCAAAGCTGCTCAGATCCTTATGCTTGCCCATTTTTTCCTGCTTCCATCACATCACCTTCAACAAATGAGTGTTCACTTGCTGCCAAGTATATTCCACCCCTTGACATTGTGACAAGATGATCAATGTTTTCACTTCAACTGTCAGTGGTTTTAATGTTGTGGCTGATTGGTGCATGCTGAAAATACTTTTTATATAAATAATGTTAAGCAGTGTCTCCATTTGGAGCTTAACTTAATGTCCATCAAATGAGAACACAATTTAATTTCCACTCTCACAGATGTGGCTTGTGAAATGTGACAGGGAGTTGGCTATGAAGATTGATGCAGTGCAAAGTGTGGTGCAATCGTGACTTCACAGGGGACCCCATTGTTGTTTTGATGTGGTTGGTGCATGGCGCGGCACCACAGGGAGGCAGCTATGGCGAATGATGTGGTATGCAAAGTGCGGCATTACATCTTCACTAATAACACTCCAAACTGCTAACAGGATTGTAAGATGGCGCCAGTGCTTGTGGTCAACCAGTCCGCACAATTCATTGACCGAGTCCCACCTACAATAGTTCCTGGTTGAACAAAAAGTGCAAGCCCTGGAGCAGGAGCTAAATAAAGTGCCAGGAACTACAAAATGCCCAAGTTCCTGTGGTGGGAAAGTTTCTCAAAAGTCCCTGGTTCCTGAAAAAAAGTTCTTGTGGTGGGAAATTGTCTTTAAAAGAACAGTATAAAAGGTCCCTAGTATTTCTCTTTTATAGTTTGTTACACACATAAGCTCTAGGGGACGTCTCCCTGGCACTGATGAGGAAAGCAGGACAGGGAAGGATAATAAGGGGACACAATCAGTAACTGCCCTTCTCTGTTTCCCTTTAGAGTGGAGCAAGAAAGTCCGGCAGACTAATGACATCACTTCCACCCAATTACCATAAGTCCCACCCCTTCCAGTCCTCTCAAGATATAAGCAGCCTGATAAAAGGCAGGAAGTTAGCATTCCTTTTGGAACCAGCTTCTTGAGAGGATGGAACCTTCATCATCAAAGAAGCAGCCTATTTACAGGATGAAACATCAAGATGCCTTTTATTTTTTTTAACTTTGACTTAATATTTGATTGATTACACCTGGCATTAAATGGTGTATCCGGTTGACACCCAACCCTTCGCCACAACTGTTTCTCATTCTTGCCACAAGTTCATAGGTTCACTGCTGTCCTGTATCTAGACTACCTGAATGTTTTTTAAAATGGTCATCGGCATCAAAAGAGGAGTGCTAACATTATGTTTTCTGCATGTCTGCCTCCTACCAGATAGTGATTTCTATTTAACAAAGCTAAGCAAAAAGTCCAACTAAATAAAGAAAACAATTTCTTATATGGGGTTCTCCCACGCTATGAAGCTAATCCACTCTTTAATTTAAATGGAAGACATTTGTAAGCATTCCCTAACCCTTGAAATGATCCAATTTTTGTTCAAATAATATAACCATGCAGGAAATTCACAGAATTCATAATAATTACATAACAATAATATTAGTCATCAAAACAAACTCTAGTAAGACATTTTCCTTTGATTAAATACTGTTTAATAAGGCTGTCATAAGGGCAGCGTGCTGAGCCCCATTCTGTACTCCTCAGAGTTCATTTCTGACTGTGTGGTCAGGTACAGCTCCAATTAAGGGGCGGAGTGGTGGCTCTGAGGCTAAGGATCTGCGCTGGTATCCAGAAGGTTGCCGGTTCGAATCCCCGTCACTGCCAAAAGAGATCCTACTCTGCTGGGCCCTTGAGCAAGACCCTTAACCTGTAATTGCTCCAGGGGCGCTGTACAATGGCTGACCCTGCGCTCTGACCCCAAGGGGTATGCGAAAAACTGACAAATTTCTAATACGAGAAATCGTATAAGACGAAATAAAGAACAAAAAAAAAAAGAAAAAAAAAAAAAAGATCATCATTAAGTCTGCTGATGGCAGCATCATCATAGACCTGATCACCAACAATGACTGACCGCTTACAGAGAAAAGATCTACCTGCCGACTTAGTGGTGCCAGGACAACAACCTCACCCTTAATGTCCGCAAAACCAAGGAGATGATCATAGACTTCAGAAAACACAAGGTAGACCACACAGACATATTCATTGGATGGGATGCTGCGGAGAGACTGAGAAGTTTTCCTTTTCTTGGGGTAACATTACCATCATGCTTTAGATCAGCTACAAGATACTATCAATCATCAGATGATGCCACAACCAGACAACATTGCTACAGTGGCAGGGGATTTTAACCACTGGACCAAGTTTGCGCCAACATTTCAGTAAAGTTGCTGTACTGCCACATCTCGCATCGTCATATCACATGTGTCTGTTTGTTACACAAGCATATAAAGCTCTGATCTGTAGACAGAAACCAAGTATAAAAAAATAGTTCAAGTGTTGACTAAGAAAGCCACCGCAGTACTGCTGGACTATTTGGATGTCAACGATTGGAATATTTGGTCAGGATGCACAGCTGGAGGAACATACACTTACATTTCTCTCATGTAATAATTTTGGTGTTGCAAATGTGACCATAAAAAATATGGTAAAAGTGTTTCCCAATCAGAAAACGTGGCTGAATAAATGACGCACTGACTCAAAACATGGAATGAAGCCTTTAAATCTGGAGGCACACAAGCCTACAAGGAAGTATGAGGGAGGCTGAAGAAGAAGAATGTTGTAGATGCAAAGAGCAAGTACAAACAGCTCATAGTGGAGTGTTTTAAAAACAACTCCTCCCATGATATGTGGAAGTGGAGAAAGATGTTCACTGGAAGTGATGATGGTTCCAACACTCTCCCTGGCACTCAAAATCATTTCATTGCTTGTTCTGACTGTCAGAACAGAGAAGTTAACATCTAAGATACACCATTAGAGATGGCACAGCCGAGAAGATTACATCAGAACCAGGTCAAATCCTTTCTGGGTAGCATCTACATCAGCAAAGCAGCTGGACCAGATAGAGTCTCAGGACGAGTGTTGAAGGATTGCGCAGACCAACTAGCAGAGATATTTACACACATTTTTAACCGCTCACTAGAAAAAGCTGTGGTCCTCAAGTGCCTTAAGTCAACTACAATTGTTCCCATCTCAAAAATCAGCAGTGGCCAGTCTAAATGACTGTCAATTGCTCTAATCCCCATTATCACCATATCATGAAATCCTTTGAGAAGTTAATTAAGAGTCCAATTCTTAACCAAGCATCTGGACCTTTACCACTTTTCATAAGGAGCAAAGTGAAGGGTGGAGGATGCTACAGCAACCCTTCTGTATTTACTGTATGAGCACTTGGGAGGATCAAAAATGCCATGCAAGATTGCTGTTCCTAGATTTCTTGTCAGCTTTTAATAGAATCCAGGCCCAAATTTTAGTTGATAAACTGATTGATCAGTTCTCTTTGGACCCTAACTTAGTGCGGTGGATTCTGGATTTTTTAACAAAACAGAACACAAAGAGTAAGTGTCAATGACTGTTTTTGTGATAGCTTAAGTATATGTATCAGGATGCTGTTTATTACCTCTTTTATTTAACTTACATACAAATGACTGCTGGAGTTCACACAAGGATAGAAATATCCTGAAATTTGCAGACAACTCTGTCATTGTGAGTCTTTCACAAGATAAAGAAGACAGCCATGGACCTGTTGTACAATAGTGTAATTGTTCTGTTTTACAGTTAAATATTTCTCAGACAAAAGATACGGCTGTAGATCTCAGGTGCTCACCTGCTTCCACTGTTTCAACTTTAATTAATGGAGAGATAGCGGAGATGTACAAATGTACAAATATGTACAAATTTTGAGATTTCAGAACTCTCTTATTCACAGAGTTAAAAGCATCTTGAATTAAGTTACTTATGCTGGTAAATGCTAAACTCTCATTTATTTTATGTACTGTTGAAATGAATTATTCTCCTTTGTACTAATATTGAGTGTGGGTATATATAATAACTGTGGTTGTCAGTTGTTGTGTCTTTGTTTATTTTATTGGATCTGTGCAATGCCTTTTGTTTTTGTACCTTCCTACTGCCAACATATTTCCCTCTGGGATAATAAAGTCTCCCTAATCTAACATAAGTGTATTGAAAGACTTGTTCTTTCTTATATTAAGGCTGCTATTGCTGGTGATCTTGATCAACATCAGTTTACTCATCGGACAAAAAGCTCAACGGATGATGCAGTCATAACTGTACTTCACACAGTCTGTACACATCTGGAAAAGCAGAGCACATATATAAGGATGTTGTTTGTTGATTTCAGCTCTGCATTTAATACAATAATCCATTATAAACTGGTCAAAAACTGAGCAGTTTAGTCTTGGGAAGTTCACTGTTTGCTTGGATCTTGCACTTTTTAAGCAACAGGCCCCAGAATGTCAGGACTGGGAGCCACCACTCCTCAAGTTGGATCTCAAACCCAGAGGCACCACAGGGATGTGTCCTCAGCCCATTATTCTATTCCCTTTTTGCAAATGACTGCTCCCCTATCCACTTCTCCAACATGACTGTCAAATTTGCAGGTAACACAAAGCATAGCAGAACTGATATCAGACAATGATGAGACAGCCTACAGGGAGGAGATGCAACATCTTGCAGAGTGGTGTTCTTCTAATAACCTGGACCTTAACACTACAAAACCAAGGAAACTCTTACAGACTTCCAAAGATCTAAGATAAATGAGCACTCTGTCCTTCACATACATTTGGAGGAGATTAGTTTAATTGAATTCAGGCATCTAATATATACGTCTGGAGGCAACCATGAGTGAACTTTGCTTAAAACTGGGTAGGAACAATTAGATGACTCACTGAGTGTCATATTTCTAAACCAATCCATCGCCTCATGAAGGCAGTGATTTTGAACTGCAAAGATCAGAGGTGCTCCCATTAACCTTGTCAGACAGAGAACTGGAACAAGCTTCGGTTTACGATGAACCGTCTGCAGTTGAAAAGTCTCTTGAATAAACCCTATTAGATGTGCAAAATTTAAAAGTAAACATAATCTGACGTAAGGGTAAAAAAATTTCTTAAACATCAGGTTATACATTAGCATTTGACAGCATCAATGGACGAATGGTAAACGTGAACAATATATTATTGCGTGAAAGAATTGGCAGCTATATTTATTAAAATATGAAATCAAAAGGCATACATTTGAAGTAAATAGTGTGTCACCCTCCATCAAAAGGACTGCAGTTAAGAGAGTTGATAACAAAGAGCCACAGGAGATGCAGATTTCAGTACTCAAAACCCGAATCAACAAATCTGCCTAACACCACCAGTAGATGCACAGATGAGGCTGCACAACATCCACCTTCTGTCTACACATCTAACTAAAGAAATTTAACATTACTGTCAAATTGGAAATGTGATCATGCCATGACAAAATAGATGCAATGTTTGAACACGTTGTACTGTATATCCATAGACAACAAAGCTTATCTAAATTCTACTTGCTGTTGTTATGTCATATAGTGATGCAATAGTTAAAAAGACAGAAAGATATTGGAGCAGACACAGCCGAGGTGTCTTCACTGACACAGCAATCATTACAACGTGCAAATTAATCATTTACCTTTAGTTACCTTGTGCTACTGAGGCTCCTGAATGGATAACAGCAGTTTTAGCTTTTTATTTTCTCTCAGCGTCAAGTCTTTTGCTCAGTGTCTTTTGCTCTCTTCCTGAAACTCTGGCGATGATTTAAAATGCGTGGGCTGGACAATTTGGTGGTCGGTGATTTGGGAAGAAGCTCTGTGGGCGAAGCCTTTGCAGCGCAGGAATTCAATGCTAATCACTACATACTGTTTGACAGGCTGTCGCCAGATGTGTGTTCTCATTTGAGAATCACGTATGGCCCAGCGAGACTAGGAGGCAGTAGAAACGGTTGTGACGGTGTGGGTTGGCTCCATGCTCCTGTTGCCTTCAGAGAGCCTCTTGAACCTGCCACCGTTGATAACGTAACCGAAATGAGCTGGGCAGACACTCACACATAGCAAGGGTTAGGTGCATAAAGTGATTACTGCTTTTATTAACAGAATCTGAAAACAGTGTCCAAAAGGTGCATAATAAATAAATAAATAAATAATCCATAAAAACAGGTGATGGTGGATGTTAAAAACAGTTGCAAAAAACAAATTCCATTAAAAACGTAGAGGTTAAAAGCCAGAGACTGTCCACAAAATTTAGAGCCCCAAAATACTGCCCTTTTAAACCTGGCGCCTCCTCCCCTTATCCTGTTCGGACCTCACAGCAGGAGGAGACACCCACTGAGAGGTGCACTCAACCTTCATACCCTGGTTCAGGTCCCCATTGCCCGGCCTTTGGTAATCCTGGGGTGCCATGCTGAGCCGCAAATGTCCCCCACTGCCTATCCCTCGACATCTGAAGGAGACACTGCATGTCGGGCCGCTCCTTCTCTCTGGCAATTGCTCAGTAGGAGCGTCCTTTCCTCAGCCTCAGGCTCCTGCAGCCCTGAAGCTCACTCCTGACCACCTGCCTCTCGCTCCCCGCAGCACGGGTGCTCTCATTCTTGCTGTTACTCTAAGTATCTCTGTCTCTCTCTTTTCCATTTAACTGCTCTCTCTCCTTTGACTGCCTTTCTCTCACTGGCCAGTCCATTTTTATCCCCCTTCCTCCCATACTGGCTAATAAAAGCACTAAAACAAATACTCCTTAAAACAAAAACCATGCCCCCTTTGCAAAAACAGTACAAAGTATAAGAACTTTCAATGACAATTAAAACAGCAGTATATAAATGCCCATTAAAAAGTTCAAAGAAGGTAGCAATGCAGAGAATTCACTCGAGCTCCATATGCGCAAAGCATGCAATTATTCAACTCAAAATTATATATCGAGCACATCTGTCTCGCTTAAAACTGTCCAAAATGTTTCCAGGGCAAGCTCCAACCTGCGAACGTTGCAATCAAGTCCCAGCCTCACTAGGCCACGTTTTGGGCCTGCACCAAATTAACATCATTCTGAACCAAAATTTTTAAGTGCCTTTCAGACAGCCTGTGTGTCACAATCTCTCCTAACCCATTAACAGGTGTGTTTGGTGTTCTTCCAGATGGGCTTAAAGTGGAGAAGGACAAACGAACGGTGATTGCCTTCACTACACTATTGGCACTCAAACTTATTTTGCTAAACTGGAAGTATCCAAACTCTCCTCTTTTAAATCAGTGGGTAACTGATGTTTCATACTATCTGAAATTGGAAAAAATCTAATTCTCACTTAGAGGATCTGTGCAGAACTTTTTCAAAACCTGTCAGGATCTAATCAATAATATTTTAGAATAAGCTCTTAAAGCACTGAGGAAGCAGATTCTCTTCCCATTTCTTTTTCTTCTCCATTTACCTTTATCCGCCTATTAAACTCATCAGTTTATTTATTTTTACTAGCTTTAAGTTTTACTCCGTTGGCCATGCTCTCTTTCTCAGGGGTGGGGGTTGATTTGTTTTCAATCCTATTTTTTGTAAAAATTGATCTATTTGTATGGAATGATGACAATAAAATTAATAAAATGAAAAAAAAATGTTAAAAGTTCTAAAATCATCCTCTTCCAGCTTGAGTCTCGTGGGTTCTTTTAAAAACTCAGGCACCCACCTCATTTGCTGATTCCTTCTCAATTTTCAGTGTCTCACTGCCTCAGTTCATCCCACCACTGCCACTAAATGTAACAGTGTGGGTTGGCTCCATGCTCCGGTTGCCTTCAGGGAGCCTCTCGAACCCACCAACACTGGTAATGTAACCGAAATGAGCCACATACGTACCCTGCAGATGTCAAAGAATAGGTGACGGGGGATGTATGTGGCTCATTTCGGTTACATTACCAACGCTGGTGGGTTTGAGAGGCTCCCTGAAGGCAACCGGCACATGGAGCTAACCCGCACCATCACAAGGGTAGAAAACTTTAAACTCCTAAGTGTTTACATCGCAGAGGACCTTAAGTCATTGTTGAATGTCGCTCACAAAAGAAGGCCCAGAAGAGATTTCCTTAGAAAGATTAAAAAAAAAAAAAATCTCATCCGTCAGTAGTTAATGGTATATTTCTATTATGCCAACATTGAGAGCATCCTGTGCTGCTGCTGTACAGTGTGAAATGCCAGCTGTACTGTGGCAGACAAGAAAGAACTACGTCACGTGGTGAAAACAGCTCAGCAAGACATTGGGACTACACTCCCAGCACTACTGGATATTTACACTGGCCAACTTCAAAAGAAGGCCAGTGGTGGTATTAAAGATTCAACACATTCTGGACATTGGGTGCTTCCCCTTCCCTCTGGAAAAAGATTTACAGTAGGTTAATCCAAACTAAAACAAATAGATTCAGGAACAGTTTCTATCCAAGACCTGCTATCTCTGTAACTTCTGCACTAGTCTAGATTGATAAAAGAGATTGACTGCAGTGCATTATGTTTTGTACTTTTGTATTTTAGCACTCTTTTTCATATTGTTATCTATTTTTATTTTATATTATATTCATATATATATATATATATTATTGTGGGCGGCACGGTGGCGGAGTGGGTAGCGCTGCTGCCTCGCAGTTGGGAGATCTGGGGACCTGGGTTCACTTCCCGGGTCCACCCTGCGTGGAGTTTGCATGTTCTCCCCGTGTCTGCGTGGGTTTCCTCCGGGTGCTCCGGTTTCCTCCCACAGTCCAAAGACATGCAGGTTAGGTGGATTGGCGATTCTAAATTGACCCTAGTGTGTGGGTGTGTTTGTGTGTGTCCTGCGGTGGGTTGGCACCTTGCCCGGGATTGGTTCCTGCCATGTGCCCTGTGTTGGCTGGGATTGGCTCCAGCAGACCCTTGTGTTCGGATTCAGCGGGTTGGAAAATGGATGGATGGATATATTATTGTGAGACACGCCGGACACCCCCAGAGTGAGACCACATCTTTATAAAAAGCACACGTTTTATTAATGCAATCCCACACAGCACACAGTGCTCCCAGCACCAATCACCCCTAATATGGGCCTTTCTCACACTGTCCATGGACGGCCGTTTCCTCTCTCCACGGGAGCTTCGTCCTGCTCCCACTCCCGACTCTAGCTCCCAGACTGTAGGAAGGCGGCCGCTTTTATGTTCACCCAGACGTGCTCCAGGTGCTCGATGATGCTCTTCCTCCATCTTCCCGGGTGTGGCAGAAGTGAATGTTTCCTGGGCTCTCTGAGGCTCGGGGTGCCCCCTGGCAGTGGCCATGGGCCCCAATGGGCATGATCCTCCTTGCTCCTCTCAAGATCCAGGGCGGTTTCCCCCTCGTGGCCCAGGGGATGTATATGCCACCTCCCAGTCCTTTCAGGCATCCTGGCTGGGTCTGTCACCCAGCCTCCTGTGACTAATATATATATATATATATATATATATATATATATATATATATACATACAGTACACAGTATATATCTATCTATATATATATATATATATATATATATATATATATATATATATAGATCTATATCTATATATATATATATATATATATATATATATATATATATAAAATGCTGTCTTCAACAAGGTGTCAAAGCAGATTTTTTCTTGTTTTAATTACAAGAACAATAAAGAGTACCTAGCTATGTATCTTTCCAAAAAGACTGTAACTTGAAAAATAATACTACTGGCAAAAAAATGTTAAGAATTGGGAAGTCATTTAAATCCGAGTCAAGTCACAAGTCATCAATAAGCAAGTCTAAGACAACTCAAGATAGGAGCTCACAAATTCAAAATAGAGGAAAGAAATCTGTGCAAAACATATAAAATAAAGCGGTTTTAAAATATTGCTAAGCAAGTCACAAGTCATTACATTTAAGACTTGTGTCATGTGACTTGAGTCACCCACCTCTGCTTATCAGATACCAGGCAGAGAAACTACAACAACATTTGTACAGTATTTGTACACAAAACAGGCAGGCAGAAAAATCAAAGGTAAGTTATGGCTAGTGAACAGGCAAAGTAGTTGAAAAAATAAATATTTGAATCCATAACTGAATTCAACAGGCTCCCTTACATAATGCCCTAAAATACAAAGAAAATGAGGAAAATCAAGTAAGCAGACTATTCAGAGAACATGCTGCTAGGTAACTATGTATAGAATATAAAAACATGGCACTATCATAGCACAGTAATTAGAGCTAGCAGTTCACTAACACAGGACAGTAGATCTGCATTCTGTCCTGGTCATTTTACATATGGGAATCTGCACAAACTTTGCTAATTGTGATTCAAGTGTCCACTGACATGCTTCTCTTCGGAGCTCTCAGAAGCTCAAGATGCCATTAACACAGCTGGATAAATACTCACACCATTTTGGAAAGATCAAGATGCTGCTCTGGCACTGACCAAGCAAATGTTACACTTTTTTTTTTTTTTTAAAGTGGGTTTCCTTTCTCCATTTTTTCTAATGTGAAACAGATTAAAGCAGAAAAAAATATAAAAAAATACATATTTTTTTATATGCTTATAACTTTATTGGGGAGGAAGGTGGGCTTGATTTTGGTGTTTGACCTGCAATTATTCTTTTAAAAGCACATCTGCTGGCAGGAAAATGACATAAATCTCAGCAAATCGATTAACAGTATGGTGCATTCCAGTATTTCCCATTGTGAAGTGCCATCTAAAGACAGGACCAGAAGCCAGAGCCCAACCATTAAAGTAATTCTTGTTTATCATGGCCCTGGAGAGTGTCACTATGTTACATGATGGTTGGATTTGCAAATACTGTATGAGTTTCACTCTACTTTGTACATTTGACAATAATACTGCTAGTATGAGGAAGGATAGCCCCATTACTCTGAAATTACTAAATGTCCCATAATCCCTACAGGGAAAAAACAGATACGTTAAGTGAAAGAAGGTTAAGGCACAGTCCACAAAGGAGCACAGTCTTGAGTTTCTTACAGGCCTTTTACTTCTGTGGCAGACCGAGCATAACGGTGACATTCAGGTAATGTTTCAACACAAGGCTTATAATCAAGGTGAAGTGGTGGGTTAAGTGCTTTTGCTCACTAGAAAACATCACAGAAATATTAACAAATGATCTGACTTACCCAGAAATGACACCAGGAACACAAGGCTTCCACAAACTTGGCTGAAAGGATCACTAGAACTCCTCATAGGCTTACTCTTGGCACACTGGACTGAGGAGAAACTCCAGACAGAACAAAGCAAAAACCCTGTTTTATCATGTGAGGTCCTATGGTGACCCTATTTTTCCCCTTTATATTCTTTATTGTGTAGACCTTAATAAAATGTCTTCAATCCCAAACACTTACCACTCTGTGATCATGCACTTTATCATCCCGCCCCCCCACCCACGACCCTCTTCTCCTCTACATCTGTAACCTTGGGCAATTAGACAGTGTAAAGGAACAGGCAAGAGTTAAGTTACACATTTAATTATGTATTATTAATTAAAATGCCCAAAAATTGAGGAAGCAGAATACTATACAAATATTGGCAAACCATACCCTTACAACCTAAGTAGCAGTGCCTTCTGCGTCCACAGGCAGGTCTGTTTTGCTTGCTTTGCTACCACATGGCAATTGAATGTGGAATTGAAACAGGCTGCATGCCTGTCTCAATATGGCTGCCACGATAGAGCTGTCTTCATCATGGTCTACTCCACATGGCCAAATGGTGAGAGAGAGAGAGAGGTAAAGGCAAGGTGACCAACTTTATTCCATTCTTAATCCCATTTGGCCTTCATGATACAGAATGGTCTCCGATTCAAAACCAGTCATAAACAGCCATACTTTAAACCAACAGAATGGGCCCTCTACCAATGAAAGTGCTCAGGTACAACTCCTCCCCAGGTTTCTTTGTTAAGTCCATTTATGGCCTTCCTGCAGGTGATGACTTACAAGCCCTACGTCCAAACACAGTGACCCTTGCCAAGCTGGTCTGATGCTTCATCCCCTTCACCATAAATTCCTCATCCTTTGGTTAGGTAGACATCAAAGCACCTCTGTCCTCATCAATAAAGTAAAACATGGCTCCTGAAACACTATTTAATAATTACATTTGCTATGTCTAGTTTACAAAGAAAGACATACAAAATATTTATCAAAATATTTATCAACATATGTTATAAATCAGTTCACCTTAAACCAATATAAATATTACAAGTGAGTCGACAGGAACAGGTAACAAAGCCTGAAGACAGTGCTCTCTTTTGAGAATTTAGTGGCCAGGGTATCCATGTTGCCAAATAGGCTCACAAACTGCAAGATGAAGATGGGTCACAGGAATACATAGGACACATACAAACACACTAGATGTTGACAATAATAGTCTTGGAACAAGAAATATTACTTCCCCTGTGATAAGGTGGTCATAATATAATACTGGCAAGAAAGACTTTATTCTAGCCACGGCATAATCCGTGAAACTAAGCATCTTGTTCAGAAATGTTCTCCTTCCTCCTCTGGAGATATCCCAAAGCAGAGCTTCCTGACAGGTGTACAGATATCCACAAACTCAAAGCCAGGTATTGTATAGGTGACGACTGTACTGTTGGGGACAAGTGGGTCAAGTGAAAGTGACTTTGAGTTGCACCAAGAAAAACTTTGACTGCCATTTGTGACAAGCAATAACTCAAGAGCACAGTGCCTTTTATTAAGATAGCCATTACAATATTCAGTTTCATTGCCTACTAATGTTGTAGTACAACTGGGAGGCTTCAACATTAGCATGGTGAAGTAACACGAGTGGTCTGCCTGATCTCAGCTGGAGTGGTGAAATGTTCTTAGATTTTATTATCAATGTCAAACATAATTTTCAAATGTAAAACTGCTCATACTTATTCCTGATAACAATGTATGTTGGGCTAAATGTCAATCATGAGTTTGTAGTCATCTCATTTGAACTGGAACCATAAGTTCTGCACATATGAATAACGTGAGATGCTGAGTAGTCATCTCATTAGCACTTTGCAGTGAGCTGTTTTAGAAGCCTAAGTGTCCAATGCTCATGTTTCAGTGTGATGTAAGTTAAACCCTCACTGACTGGAACAGTTTCTGTGACATCTTTGGGGGATGAGGGACACACACAGATTCTGAGTGGTTCCAGCTGAAGACCTCTGTAATGATATCAGCTATGAGGAGCTAATGCTAAAAGGCAGTCATTATGGCAACACTAGGACTTGCTAGAGGGGCAACAAAGGTGAGAAAGGCCTCCAAGTTTGAGTGGCTTTCAACACCAAGTTGACAGGAGGCTCTCTAAATTTGACTAACAAATACTAGTAAGCTAATAAGGTTGACTGAGGTAAAGGTTCACGAATGGGAGGATTTGGTGAGTGCAAGAAGAATGACTTTTGGGTGAGATTCTGTCAAACTTTTAACAATACCATCCAGCATTGTGGAGAAACATAGTCCTGAAAAAGAACATTTTAGATATTAAATCCAGTTCAGAAAAGAGACTGCATTTACTTATGTGGCTAAGATCAATGTGGTGCATGAAAAAACCTTTTAGTGGTAAATCTGCAAGAGTGGATCATACACTTCCGTAAATTAGGAAAGGAATTAATGTTAAAAGCGGCACCTTGTTCAGGGACCTCTCTATTACTCCAAGATAGATGGGCACACCTCTGCAAAACCTGCAGATAGGAATAGTGGTCACCATTTTTAATAAATGGTAACAACAAATTGTTTTGGATTGAAAGGGATTACATTCCTTAGCTACCAAAGACGACTTAAAATTGGGGTGCGAGAATAAAAAAAGACCAGCCAACAGTAAAACCTCAGATGAAGAGGAATCAATGAGCCCAGGCTTGGAAGTACAGACCAACATTTGGACTTTGCACAGATATCTGAGAAATTGTGGCAATCTTAATCACATGCACTTTTTAGGTTTGGAGAAGGACTTTTAATGGTCACGACAACTTATCGTAAGAGGCATTGGGGTCCATACTTGTCATTAAGTCTGATTCATGTGACGCGAGTGCAGGACATCACCAAGGGATGTCAACACGGAAAAAGAGATTAACATGTAACTGATGCTTGCAGAGTATATATACAGTTGAGGGCCTACGGGTTGTATCTTGCTTACTGTAATGGCAAATGTTTTAGTTTTATGCATGTACCATATACTCCTTATTTGCACTCTGAGTAAATTTTATATTAGTTGATGACTATTATTTCACTTACTGTATTCATCTGTGCAGAGTATGATATAAACAATGCTGTTCTGTTGTTTTACTGCAGTGTACTTCTCCATTCAATTTCCAAGCAGTCACAAAATAGCTCAGCTTTCATTTGACATGAACAAGTCTTGTATACAGTACATGGGAATATTTTTCACTTTTGATGATGTTGGCTTTTTATTATAATTGTTCTTATAATTGCTTTTTTTTTTACTTCAACTAGTCTTAGTATTTTTTTTTTATTTTTCAAGAATGAAAAATATATGGATGATACAGGGGTTAGTGCTGCTGACTTATGGATGTAGCATCCTGGGCCTAAATCCGAGGAGTTAAGTCTATGTTTAGTCTGCATATTCCCCCTGTGTCCCTAAAGACATGCATTTTAGGTTATCTGGTAGTTTTCTCTTAAATTTAGCAGGGGCCTGAGTAGGCCCTGCCTGTCCTTGGATGGTAAATCCACAAGGATCCTGCCACAAGTTTCAGAGTGATACGTTACAAACAGGGTGGTATTATGACTATTTGTTTAGCTTTTTGAAGACTGAAAGGAGTACACCTTCATAAGGTCTTGTTTCTCGAGTCAAACAATGTTTCTTCTGGCCTGCATGTGATGCTTTGTGGGTGAGACAACCTGCTATATAAACAAATTGTACACATTGATAACTACTTAAAAAATGATCTTGACTGTTGAGGTGTACAGAATTCTATAAAAATGCCAAACCTATGGGCAATGGACTCCACTCATTTACTTAATATAATTGATACACCAGCTCAGTGAAAGACTTTTATTGATTAATCTAATATCTGAATTAAACAATTATATCTTCTGAACAATTTCTTCTGCACAAATGTTTATTTTAGACTAGAGGGTTTTGCAGAAAGTTCATAATCTAAATATTTCAGTTCTTTTATGAAGTGAACATGAGCTCATTTCAGAAAATAGAGGCAAAAAATCTTTGGAAAAAGAGGAAACCAAAATATCAGTATAAAATAAGGCTATATTAAAAATAATGTAAGAGCCTGCTAAATATGATACACTAAGAGCTGTACTGAAGTATAATTCACCTTACATGATTGCAAATAATAAATTTTCTTTTTAATGTGAACTTTGTGTTTGACGTCAGTGCAAAAAAATAGTCTAGTAGATCAAATTTTAAACAATACCAGTAAAAACCTCTCTAATCAATACATAATAAGTCCAGCTGGAGATAAGAGTGTGCAAATATTGACAGTTGCTAAGGAACATTTTTTGTGTCAGTGAAGTTGATTTAAAAACAAGCATAATGGCAAAAAAGTGAATCTTATTATCAACATAAAATGTTTAAAATTACAAATGACTCATAAAAAATTCATACCAGCTAGACACACATATGTATACTTTTATATAAATATATATTTTTTTCAGTCCAACAATTAATAGTTAATATTGTGGAAACTTTGTATCAATCTTCTCCGCCCAAGCCATTAGTCCTCCTTGGATATCTTTGGCCTCTAAGGAATCTAGTTCAGAGCCGGACATTTTCTGTAAAGCGCATACTGCCTTCTGTGAATCATTTCCATTCTTGCAAACAACATACACTAAGAAAGAAAAAGAGAAAGACAATATATAAGTGTGGACAACAGACATGAAGAGAATACAGGCTTAGAAAAAAAAAATGACAAACACTCCTCACCCCATACCCATTCAAAATTTCTTTTTGAAACAGGAAACAATCTTGGATAGCTCCAAACTAGAGTACAGTCTGTGTTGTGTATGGCAGTCTTTCTCTGGTCCTTATGGGGGCTTGCTAAGTTCTCCAGATTTCTGGCTGTAAAGGTACGTTCTTATACATTATTACTACAGTGCATGTGTCTGAGTTTTGTGATGAACTGGAATCCTGTCCAGCTGTTAAAATTATCTAATGGGATAGTATAGGGTAGTGGAAAAAAATACTGAATAACATTCTCTTTCTACAGCAGCACAGTGGCACAGTGGTAGAGCTTTTGCCTCACAGTAAGGCATCCAGGGTCCACCCTGCGTGAAGTCTGCATTTCCTCCCACTTGTCTTAAGACATTGGCGGCATGGTGGCACAGTGGGTAGCGCTGCTGCCTCGCAGTTGGGAGACCTGGGGACCTGGGTTCGCTTCCCGGGTCCTCCCTGCATGGAGTTTGCATGTTCTCCCCGTGTCTGTGTGGGTTTCCTCTGGGTGCTCCGGTTTCCTCCCACAGTCCAAAGACATGCAGGTTAGGTGGATTGGCGATTCTAAATTGGCCCTAGTGTGTGCTTGGTGTGTCCTGCGGTGGGTTGGCACCCTGCCCGGGATTGGTTCCTGCCTTGTGCCCTGTGTTGGCTGGGATTGGCTCCGGCAGACCCCCGTGACCCTGTGTTCGGATTCAGCAGGTTGGAAAATGGATGGATGGATGTCTTAAGACACGCAGGTTAGGTGAATTGGCGACACTATATTGTCCCTAGTGCGTGTTAGGTGTTTGTGTGTTAGCCCTGTGCAGCGTTTGCTCCTGCCTTGCTCACTATGATAGATGCAATAGGCTCAGGCCTCCTTGGCATCCATGGCCTAGATTAAGTGTGTTAGAAAATGACATTACATTCTATTTGTGATGACCAATTCTGTGGCTCAGATTAAAGACAGAACAACAAAGAGAATGAAAATGAATGCTATCTTTACATGTACGAACACAATGTATTCTTCTCAGAGCAAATGAATGGACTGATTATCCAAAAGATGATTCCTAAAGTAATAAATTCATTTAAAATGAAAGTTTAAACTTTAAAGATTATTTGTGTAGTGCATACTTAAATGTTTGAAGTACTTCTACATTTAGGCTCTTAGCAGGCACTTGTATCCAATACTTACAAAACAGGTTAACAGAATCGAGTAAGCACCAGTGTGGGGGACTGTTTTAGAACAAGTGTTACAAAATTGATTATCACAAGTGAAGTGCTCTAAACCAAACAGAACAACACAAGACTAAATGCGCTTTCGTAGTTACAAAGAACCCCACATCAACACCACTATCAATTAGAAAGATATTCTCAGAACAGGAAAGAGTCTTTTTAGACACACTAAGGGAGTCTCAGCTCATTCTTTCAGGTAGGAGCTACACATGAAGTATCTGGATTTTGATTTGATGTCACATACAGGCCATTTACTTGCAGACCTGACTGAGAAGAGCGTAAGGACCTCATAAAAGTGTTCCCATTTGCAAAGGTGCTGATTCATTGATTGCTCAATAGGCAAGCATCAAAGATTTGAACTTGTGTGCTACAACAGCATAAATTAGTATGACATCTTTATCCAAAACAGATTCAAACACGAACATTTGAATATAAAAAGTCCAAAGCAATGGTGCTAGCTAATATTCCAAGCAATGGTTTTATGGTCCTTTTTATATTAATTCATTGCACATTTCATGCAAACCATTTCAGTCCTTTAATAGTGAACACCATTCCCAAATACTGTATATAGTAACAGGGATGATATGACAATCAATCTTACAGTATATCAAGAGTAATTTTTATATTACAAATGACTAATAAAAAATAATACCAATTGGACACACACATGTTCTCATTATACATAGTTAATATTGTGTAAATTATTTAACATTTTCTTTTAAGAATTAGAGGAGGGATAGTGAGAGGTAATCTTGTGGTTTATAGTGAAACAACCTCTGGAATGGCCACAGGCAATCTCAGAAAATATAACATTCATATTGAACTATTATGCTTGTATTGTTACAAATCTTGTTTGCATGTAGCAAGTACGACATATAAAGTTTTTGTCAAGAATTACAACTGTTGTAGGACCGCCACATAAATAGAAGTAATGTGTCCCTTAGTTTAGTTGTATCCCTGTTACTCTATATGGCACTGAATTATCATTTTCCTCTGGGTTCTGCAATTCCCTATTGAACGGCGGGTGTTCCAGATGTCCACATTACCACCATCATCTTCAGTTTCTTCCATGTGAAGCCAGAAAACCATGAGGCCTGACTTAGAACATCTCTGTTAGGTAGAATGCCCAGTGGGGGCTGGGCAGTCCTTTGGCCTTTGAACCCCTGCAGATTTTGTTTTTTTTCTCTCTAACCTAACTGGAGTTTTTTTCTGTCCTCCTGGCCATTCAACCTTACCATTTTCTTTGTTTCATACTGTATAATATTATTGCCTAATCTTGTTTCATATTAGCATCTTTTAATTTCATTTTGTAAAGCACTTTCAGCTACATTGTTTGTATGAAAACGTACTATATAAATAAATGTGGTTGTTGTTGCCATTGTTAAAAAAAAATCTGACATAGGCACTGAATTATGAAAACATGAAACAATATGCATAAATTTTCCATGTGAGATATTTCAGGTTCATACATATTATTAAAACAGGCATATTTTTTCAGTCTATTAGAACAATAAAATTCCTTGTAATTAAAATGTACATAGGTATGCCAATATTACAACTGCAGAAAGCTTCATGAAAGATTTTAAAGTACTCAGTACAGCTAATAATGAAAAAGTAATACTCCATAGTATTATTAGAAAGAATAGTAATAAAGCAATATTAAAATACTTTTCATGATAAAGGTTAGCAGTGCTGTACCTTGCACAGGAGACTGTAGGTTTCTTTTATATTCTCTCATTTTTTCTTTCAACAGAGCAATATCCTCAGGTTTACATTGCTCCAGATTTGAAAGAGGAATATCTGAATACAGTGTATAGAAAAAATATTTTTTCAGAAAGACACAAAAAGGTACCCTACATTTATGCAAGATGCAAGAAAACATTGTGAATTAACAAAAACATTTCAATAGGCTGTTGCTTGCTCAAGAAAAATATAAAAAGCCCACTAAATGTTGTTTAGTAAAAAGACAATGAGATTACTTATCTATTGTAATGAAAAATACAATTTATCCAAATCAGCCATCTTATTATTTTTTTTTTTTTTACAGATTACTACAGTACAGTACTCTGGTATCAAATATTGTGAAAGGCATATACTGTATATGCACACAGATGTTAAACAGTAAGAGGCAGAACATATTTTAATTCATTTATCTCTCAGAGGAGGGTAACTGGTCACACTTGTAACCCAGAAGTGGATACACTGGGCTACCTTGCTCATTTGTGCTATTGGGGTTAAATGTGTGAACACAAAAAAAAACTTAATGAAAGTGATGAAATATGGAGACCAACTAAATGGCACCCATATGGATAATCCACATGATGTGGTAAACACTAACAAATGGTTTTTAAATGGTAAATGGTGATTATGGTTTTTCATAGTAATCATTAAGATGTTACTGTTTTAACACTATTAGTATACTAAGGCATTTTTAAACATGCTGGGCTAATATAGTTACACCTGTCGAACAGCTGTCTGATGGCTTCTTTTCTCTTATCTTCTGAGTATGATGTGACTGCATGAAGCATTACATGTAGCTTTATTTGTAAATGCCAATTGTATAATTACACCCATGAGATAACAATATTTGTGCTGCAACTATAGACTTTCAGAAACTGCTCAGACTAAAGTATGCCTTACTTCATCTTAATAAAAGCGAACAGAACTTTGGGAGTCAACAATGTGAGCAAGCAAGTTGGACTGTAGCCAGGGATATGCATACATTGACATCTTGACCTGGCTTGATGGTACATTTTCGTTGCAAGGCCAAAATAGTGAAAAGGTATTGAGATGGGCAAGGGGCAGGTGCTGCCTCCTGAGACCTGGTATTTACCCAGTACACTTGTTTGGAGTATCCCATAGGCAGTACTGGTCACCTGTGTGGACGGTCATTCCTGATACGGTCCTCTGGAGTCCTTGGACAGAGCTACTGGAGGAGGCTACCCTATCATTTTGAAGTTCTGCCTGACCATGAAGTATTTCCTATTTGCAATACCGATATACAAGATATACTTCTAACTTCGGGTTGAAAAGGAGCTTTGCCTCAGTCAGGAGGGACTGAATCAGGAACAGCACTCAACTGGTGAGGAGGAACAGCAGAAAACAGAACACAGATAGAGAACAGTCTATTGCATGTTGTTGGTGGCAAATGGGATGGATGGGCATACTGGCAAGGAGTTGGGCAGATACCTTAACCCGGACGGGAAGACCCGAGTGGACAGAAAGGTATCCTGGCCAAGATGGGGAAGGTTGTTGCACCTGGACAAGATTTCCCTAATGGATGGATGGACATCCCAGCCAGAAAAGAGGATGGTTCCTTACCCAGGCAAGCAGTCCAAGACAAATGGTCAAGCATCCTGACCAGACATGTGTGCAGAATCTTCTCTGGCTGGGATAAAAGAGGAGGACAGGGAAGGACTGTTGCCAGAGGGTGTTTATTCCCCCCAGCTGCTAGATGGCAGCAGCCCTCAATATCGGTGCCCATTTGGGAACTGGCAGGGAATGCCGGGAGTTTCAGTCCAGCAGCATAGTCCTCCTGGAGTTTGTGGTTTCCGCAAGAGGGCGCTGCAGACAGAGGTACTACCCATTATGTGGAGGTTCAGTGTGCTCCAGAAGTGCTTCCAATGGGCAACAGTCCTGGCACAGGACGTACTTCCTGGTCTTCAATAAAAGGGACCACACTCCATTGTCCAGGCGAGTCAGAGCTGGGAGGAGGACCACCAACACTCAAATGATGGAGAGCAGTGTGGTGGAGAGATGAGAGGTGTTTGGAGGAGAAGTGACCTGTGCTTGGTGCTTTTTTGTGAGGTATTTATATAACACCCAGGATTGTCTTAGTGTGTTCGTGTTGGGCTTTGGGGTTCTCCGTCACCCCCAAGCTTTCACAATGTATAATGTTTAGAGCTATCAGTATCTTCTGGTGTGTTCTGGACTGTAATCTGAAACTACTGTTTTTAATAAAATGGCGCCTGTGGACTGAAACCTTGTGTCTAAAGCAGATGCATTCCGGGTTTGGTGAGAGTTTAAAGGTCAAAATAAGCCTTTCTTAAAAGGGTCCTACTTTATTACCTACATCAATCCCATACTTACTTAGATTAAGAAAACAATATGTAAGAAAGATCTTCTCATTTGTATCAACTTACCTCTCACATGTACTGTTGTGTTGACTTTACAGTACCTGTTCACTATTACTTTTAATTTATTTATTTATGTGTGACAATATAAATCATATTATATGACAACAAGATACAGATAGACTAATTTCATATTATGCATGCAAATATATTTTGTTTATTAAATGGTACTTTCAGCTTGTGCCTGCATTAAAACACAAAGGCTCTTTAAAACACCATCAGTGGATTCAATGAAACTGGCCTTGGATATAAAAACACATCAACATGTATAACACAAATATAAAATAAATTGCCCTTCCAAAGTAAAAGTAATAATAAAAAAGAGTGAAACTTCATAGGTCTAAGCAAGCACAATTAAAAAGAAATAAAATATTTAAAATGGACTGAATTATTTAACATTTGTAGCTACTGATCAAATAACTATTCACATGGATAAAACTGAAATCCTATATGCATATCAAGTTCAAAAGCAAGGTATTGCATATCCACAATCACAAGATTAATTCTTTCCCTACTTTACAGACAAACATACAAAAGGCTATCTACTTGCAGTTTTTATATATCAGAGTAGTTCCACTGATTTTTAAACCAGGCCTGTGTCACATAATTTTCTTTTTCAAGTTTGTTTTTGTCAAATGCTCATTTTAACCTAACTCAGGTATCTTATCTAGAACCCTTGTTGTGATTGTCAAAGGATACTTATAGAAGATGACAGACAGCAGATGTTAAACTCTACTAATGGACGAACATCAAGGAGTAAGTGTGGGATCTTGTCATCTAGAATCTGTTTATACTCCTAATAGGAAGAAAAAATGATAAGCAAGTTTTGTTGACATTTTTTTTGGTCATTCTTGTATTCGCTCTGGTCCTTTTGCACCTTGGTACTGAGAAGTCAAGCAAAATTACACCTTTTATTGGGTAACTGAACAGATTACAATATGTAAGCTTTCGAGGCAGCTCAGACCTGAACAAAGGGCCTCAGCTGCCTCGAAAGCTTACATATTGTAATCTGTTCAGTTAGCCAATAAAAGGTGTAATTTTGCTTGACTTCTCATTGCATCCATAATGGCTAACACTGTTAAACGGCCTACTACTACACCTTGGTATTGTAAACACAGAATGCAAAAACACTTAAACACTAAACACTTACTTTAATCAAGAAAGCACTGTTAACAAAGTGTATCTGAACCTTTTTCATAGAAGACATAATTCTTGAGACACTTTAATAATAAATTAGAGTTTAATTTGAAGCCAATGGAAAAAAAATAATTTCCTCACTGACAGAGACGTATTCACCACCAACATTAAATTTCAGGAACCATTAGGGTTCAACAATTAAAGGTAAAATACATGTAGTCAGTAAAGCAAATAAGTTACAGAAGGCAAGTTTTGGTTATGTGCTTAATAAGTACTTCCATTTTGATGAAGGTCAAACATTATTTAAAAAATATCAAATATAGAAACCATTAACATATCTTCACCAGCATAAAAAAGAAAACTCAAAGCACCCTCAGTGGTTTACACAAAATCATTGTGCAAGTCAGTTTTGGAAACTGTTCCTACTGTTTTGTCATTTTGCAGTCCCACTTTTTAATAAACTAGTCATTTCAACAATTAGGTACAATATGTTAAAGAATAATACAATATATCAATACTTTGAATTTCCTGTGACTGAATGTATATACAATATTCTTAAAAAGTTTTATTAGCATTACCTGGATGGTTATTCTTTTATCACTTGTCAGCAAACACAATCTTCTGCACTGGGGGGGAAAAAAAAATAAAAATAAATATATATATATATAGGGCGGCACGGTGGCGCAGTGGGTAGCGCTGCTGCCTCGCAGTTGGGTGATCTGGGGACCTGGGTTTGCTTCCCGGGTCCTCCCTGCGTGGAGTTTGCATGTTCTCCCCGTGTCTGCGTGGGTTTCCTCCGGGCGCTCCGGTTTCTTCCCACAGTCCAAAGACATGCAGGTCAGGTGGATTGGCGATTCTAAATTGGCCCTAGTGTGTGCTTGGTGTGTGGGTGTGTTTGTGTGTGTCCTGCGGTGGGTTGGCACCCTGCCCGGGATTGGTTCCCTGCCTTGTGCCGGCTGGGATTGGCTCCAGCAGACCCCCGTGACCCTGTGTTCGGATTCAGCGGGTTGGAAAATGGATGGATGGATATATATATATATATATATATATATATATATATATATATACTGCTTTATAATTACAGGACCATGTGGACATTCCATACTGCATCATATCAGACCATCCAGCAGCCTCTGCTGCACTTTGTGTGGAAAAAAATCTATAGTACGCTCACTATGTTAAGCATACTTTTACTTTTCCCTGCCCTGTTATTTAATTTAGTTGGTGTGGTTGTAAATGGAACACTTTTTATACTTGTTTCTTGTTTAACTGGGGTGGAACAAGTAAAGGGAACATTTGTATATGATGGAAAAAGATATGAGCAGTCATGTAAAAGCTAAAATTGTTTTCTTATCTTGAGAAATACCCATGAGTGAGAGTAGCAGGCAATGTCCAGTCCAGTTAGTTTTTCATTATTTTCAATATTACCCTCCGAGTATTTACAATGGATGTCAGTGCACAAGTTCCACATAGTTCAAAGCAAAGTTGTTAACAATATAGTAATATATTTTGAATTAAAAATACTTCTGAGACAGAACAAGCATAAATTAACAACTCCTGTTATCTGGAGTAGTGAATACACAGATTCTTCTAAACAGCATTTTAGAATAACCTAATGTGATGTTGTATCAGACTTTTAGAATACACTGCTAGGTATTGTTTATAGCCACCTCAGAATCTGAGAACTGATGAGATGAGTGCAGGAATGCACAAATAGATAACTTTGATGTTTCTCAGCTTTTGCATACCATTACTGTCTTATACTGTTTAAACTATATTTTTATTCCTGGTTGGCGGGACATTTACATGTTTTCTAGTTGATGGGGAATTATACAAGAATCCAATGCCATCCCCATACACTAAAGTCGGAGCTGTGTGTATTCAAAAAGACCATGTGTAAGTGAGAACTCCTAGCAATCATTACTTTCTATCTTAAATATGATGGTGCCAGGACAAACCCCAGGTGCTCACAATCTTTCACTGGAGGAAAAATGAGGTTAGATAATGAATAAATAGATCTAAACATACTAGGCTACCAAATTGTGCAAATAAGAGTTAAAGTGGTGAATAGAGTTTTACCATAGCATCAAATTAAAAAAAGTCTGAATTAGTTTAAGCTGCTCTAATTCAGGGTGTTCAAAAGAAAAGTAATAATTTACTTTATGAGGCAGAAGTACATAATAAAAAAGAATCAAGTATTTAAAATATTAAAATGTGTGCTTTAATTTAAATGCTTGAAGTCCAAATATTCCTTTACTGTAATAGAAACTTGCTTTTTTTACCCTTTGATAGAGGTCCATATGGGGTTAAATTCCAAGTAAAACATCAAAAATAACATCATAGTCTTAACCCCCTGACCTTGAAACAGTGTAAACCAATACCACACATGCTAATGTTTGCAGTTTGTCACTTTCAACCTTCTGGGAGTGGCACTTAGAGGGATAGCACAACTGATAATAAAATATTTAAAATATTATCATATTTGTGATCAGAAACCTTGAAATATCATAAAATGACACTCCACATGACTATATTATCGATCCCCATTTTTTCAAAATTTGTAAAAAGGAGTAACTTTGACCCCTTGTACCCCATTAGGGGGTGAACCCCTGGAGTCTGTTGATGTGCACTGCCAAATTTCAAATCCCTCTAATCATTTTTGCTAAAGACACATATTGGTTTGCTCTTTATCATAAGGATATAATTTATTGCACAAAATTTGATCCAAAATGGCTTAAAATGGGTGTAAGAAGGTCAAAAATAGAAGGCACCAAGATGTGTCAAATGATGTATCATATGTGCAGGTTTTCACATACTGATGAGTCAGGATGCGTCAGACAAAAAAACTGAAGTGAATTCTGAAGTAAGTCTTATGAACACAACATTTTAACTAAAATGTTTTCTATATGCTGTGGCACTATCTTTTGATATGTGCATTTAGGAATGGAGAGTAATTACAAGTGCTTTAAACCATATGAAATAGGTTGCACACAAGTCAAAAAAAACAGATGGATCGATCGTTTTTATGGCCCAGACAACTCAGTGCATAGTTAACAGATCCAATTATAATCATTTTATTCAGGTATAAATTGGTGGCATGGAGAGGAATAATGACTAGCTATGGTATTATATAACGTGTTTCCTCTGACCCTTGTCTAAGTTAAATTTTGAATGCTAAATATTAAAATTGTGTGTGTGTGTGTGTTTTCTTTTTTTTGCTGTTGCATGAAGACTACTGTCTTGCTTATAGAGGCTTCTTTCTGTAATGATTTTATTTTTGAGCTGTATAAGAATATTTTAACTCTTTAGCACACCCATATTAAAAACAGCAGCAGTACTGTGTTGCCAGCTCACCATTTTCATTCAGTCTCATACCACACTGCTAAAATTATAAGTAGCATCAAAAAAGTGCAACAAGCTAGACATTGCTGCATTTTTTCTTTAACATTTTTCATTTTAAATGCTATTGTTTGTCTTAAAGAACACAATTAAAATGACAGGGCATTCAGGGCATTCTATTCCCTGAGTTAATATGATGAGGAAGAATGTAGCCTTGAAGTTACTTAGTGCAGATTTTGCCATCCAGTTCACAGCATGCAACTAATACTAGCTGATACTTTCAGATTAATGTTCAAAATAATGAAAACTAAATAACTAAGCTGAAAAGTGCAGACTCCTCTTGCCCACAGCAAGGAAGAAAACAACTGTGAACTGTTCCTTTAATATATGTTTGTTGGGGGTCTGTCTGTCTGTAAATGGTGCATCACTGATTGGCACTGATACTTTATTCTTTTAGAAAGTGGAGTTGGAATCTCAGACTGGATCTTGTCTCTGTGGAATCTTCATATTCTACCTGTGCCTAGATGTATTTTCTCCAGTTACTTTTGTTTTAATGATCCTTTATAAGCTTATATGGGTTTGTAAGTAAATGAGGGGTTGCACATTGTAGGATTCAGTCCTGACTTACCTTCAATGTTGCAGGGAAAATATTTGATTTCCCATTAACCTGATTTGATTTATGAGTTTCAGAAAATACACAAATGAATATATATTCTGTCAAAGATGTGAGCACAAATCTGTTACAGTGCAGAATTCTTAGGGGAAGAGGCAGAACATAATTCAGTAAGGTTATATAGCACGATGTGTGGAGTCCAAGGAGGTTATGCTCAAGCTTTATAATGCACTGGTGAGGCCTCATCTGGAGTACTGTGTGCAGTTTTGGTCTCCAGGCTACAAAAAGGACATAATAGCACTAGAAAGGGTCTAGAGAAGAGTGACTAGACTGATTCCAGGGCTACAGGGGTTGAATTATGAGGAAAGATTAAAAGAGCTGAACCTTTACAGTTTAAGCAAAAGAAGATTAAGAGGTGACATGATTGAAGTGTTTAAAATTATGAAGGGAATTAGTACAGTGGATTGAGACTGTTATTTTAAAATAAGTTCATCAAGAACACACGGACACAGATGGAAACTTGTTAAGGGTAAATTTCGCACAAACATTAGGAAGTTTTTCTTTACACAAAGAACGATAGACACTTGGAATAAGCTACCAAGTAGTGTGGTATCCAGTAAGACTTTAGGAACTTTGAAAACTCGACATGATGTTTATTTGGAAGAAATAAGTGGATAGGACTGGCAAGCTTTGTGGGCTGAATGGCCTGTTCTCATCTAGATTGTTCTAATGTTCTAAGGTAATGTACTTGTCTGCTATCTCTGTAGTAATAATGATCATTAGAGGAAGAAGAAACATAAAGCTCAACCTGACTCTGCTCAAAAAAACACAAATAAAAGTAGTCCTCCATTGGTTATTGGCAGTCAGAAGATCTTGGAAGGGACCAACAGCAGAAGGCATCGAGGGGGCTATTAACAATTTATTAAGCATTTCTCCGTACATCTATATGGGTGTCTGAGGTGGCACCTCAGATCTATTCAGATTTTCATTTACTGGTGCAATACAAATGAATTTCAAAATTGTGTGGTTCAAGTTTACTATATTAGTAACATGCAGATAACTTTTCTGGATGTGTCTAAACAAAAAATGAAAAATGATTTGAAAAATAATGATGCCAAAATCAGCCTTCAGTGTTGGGGAAAAAACTTTTCTACTTCTGTTCAGACTACTAGTACTGTATTTTAGAAAAGGTCTGTGGATTTTATGTAATGTATCGAGTCTTGAAAATGTTTTATTTTGGTCAACTCAAACCCTTAAACTATACCCTGTTCTGGAAATCGTAAACTAAACAACACATTCTGTAAAACAACAAAAGGAAGGAAAATCAAATCTAGCTCTGGGGACTAATTGTAGTTCCTGCTTCTAAAAGTGCACTAGAGAAGAGTTTAACTAATCAGAATGTATCTACTGTGCTGTAATACTGTAATATAATTTACTGAACAGTTCTTCATGCATACATTTTGCATGATTTACTGCCTGAGAGAGTCTTTAATTCAATTTTCAGACAAAGAGAGAATTGCAAAGGCAATGACCTTAAAAGGACATGCATGTCAACTGATTATTCATTTTACTTTTTTGAATTTGGAAACAGGCACTAACAGGCATTAGCAATTCTTTCAGTACTTCAAACTCATCGACAATCTGCTCATGTAATTTCAACCAAATTTGGATAAAGAAACAAATAAGTCTCTGGGGTCAAAAGTAAGGTTTTGGATGAGACAGCGATGTTGTTGTAGTAGTAGTATTGTCAATTGTGCAGAATACATGGGAATTGTTACTTTCATGACTGGCCAACATGTTATACATTATTAAATTTTATTTCATAAGAGACCACACTTATGCTTAGTGCTTTCCCCTGTTCGCTTACAGGTTCAGAAACCTGGACCTGATTCTTGGTATAATCACTGTCTGTATTAACTCCTTGTACTGGTATGTGTATGATCTCCCTGTTGCTCTAATTTCATCACACACTCCAAAAATGTGCAACTATTAGTCTGAGATTCTAAACTAGCCCTGTATGAGTGAATGCAAATACTGATTTGTATAAAAGTGTGCCTTTTGAGATGGATTACAATCTGTTCAGGGCAATTTCTGCTCATCCTTATAACTGATAATGTGGATCGACTAAATAAAAGGATTAATGGAAATCAAGGTGTAGATGCTATGAGTGTTTCAATTGCTGTCTACTGCAATATTTACATTGTTTATGCAGCCTATTTAAAGCAGGAAAAGTACACTATAAAGTTTTCTGGTTTAATTAATTAATATAGAAGAAATATGTATAGAACATTCCAGAAAAAATGATACCAATTGTCTCAGAACAACCAATAATATTAAGAAAACATTTGTGCCCATTTGCTTGCAAATTAGTTTACAATATATTTTTGCCCATTTAACTTAAAATTCAGACTTTTTCTTATTTTAAAACCAAACTGCAATGAAAGTACAGTATATAAAAAGCTTTTTTTCTACATGCAGAGAAGATTTTCAAATCATGCATCACTAACATTTTATTGTGAACTGCTCTTTAACAGCCACTTAACTAACAATTACTTTACAACAGGCACTTGAGACAGGGATACTCTGCTGCACACAAATAAAAAGTTGATGTTCTACAGCTTGTGGTAGAGTTGGCGTGTAACATGGCTAAAGGCAAATGTATATAGCTAATACACTGTGGTCTGTGCAGTAATTAGACATTGATTCATAGTTCTTAAGAATTTCCTCAAAGTGATAGTAGAGGTCTCACTGGGATAAAGGAGGAAAAATTAAAAAAAAAAAAAACAATCCAGGTTGTGTTCACAATGCTAAGTACTGTGTTTCTGAAAATGCTTTTACCAGGAAAGCCATTGTTCAAAATAAGCAATCAGCATCTCAAAATTTGCCTCATGTGGATGTGATGAATGCAGACTGATTATAATGCACGTAGTTACACTGTGTTACAGTATGTATTAGCATATTAAAGACTTTTTTTTGGTAAAAAAAAAAAAAAAAAAAATTTTCCAGCTGCACATTAACCATACACACTTTAAATAAAAAAAATGTAATCTCTTTATGTATTTAGGCTTATTTCTAGCTATGGGCTGGATCAGGCTGCTCAGACACAGAAATGTTAGGTTTAAACTAAGCCCTGGTTTAAGTATGAATCTTGACAACATCATCATAAAAAAACAAGACAATCAGGAATACTTAAAATGAAAACAATTCTCTGTAGCTGGGATGTACAATTATTTAATATAAAATGAGTACTTATTCAAAATTAATAAGAAATGCAGTTAAAATTATTTTACATTTCATTTCCACAAGAGAGTGCTCTTAGTATTGAGTGAAGAAATAACTGAAATTTATTGTAGTACTAGGGTGTTGTACCGTGTTAGCCATTATGAATGAAGAGAAAAGCCAAGCAAAATGACACCTTTTATTGGCTAACTAGAAGATTACAATATGCAAGCTTTCGAGGGCAACTCAGGCCCCTTCTTCATGCAAGATGTAATCAATTACATCTTGCCTGAAGAAGGGGCCTGAGTTGCCTCGAAAGCTTGCATATTGTAATCTTTCTAGTTAGCCAATAAAAGGTGAAATTTATTGAAAATTTTAAAGATGAAAAAGAATCGATTACGATGACAGACTTCTAAAATCATTGGTTGTTTGTTCCAGTCGCAGGGAAGCCATCCAAAATAAGAACTAACGTGAAATGCATTCTAAGATCTAAAATCACTCTTCACTTTCAGGACAATTCTTTCAAGAATCCCCAAAATGTTACCAGCAGAACTACAGAAGTTTATTTGAGAGCAGCCGTTCTAATATCAGGAGACACTCCTGTAGCATATCATGGTATTCTTATACCAGCTAAACCCGTATCAGGATTGCAGAGGGCAGGAGCTGATCCCAGCACCACTAACCCATCGTAAGGCTCACTCACACACCCACACTTTCAGTCAACTTGGGGCCAAATTTAGAATTGTAAATTAACCTAACCAATACATATGTGGGATAGGGAGGAAAGCTGGCATGCCATGCAGACACTGGAAAAATGTGCAAATGTCACACAGACAACATCCAGGCAGGGGATTCAAACCTAGGTTGCTGGAAGCAGTACTATGAACTGAGCTAAGCCTTTAGGTAGTCAGTTAGTGCAACTGGCAAGCGAAAGTGACCTACATTACACATATGACACCCTGCCTGTAGCATGGAGTGTGGGTGTGTCTCTATGTGTGTATGTGTGTGAGTAAGAGTTTGTGAATGGGTGACTATTTGACTGACAGGGAGATGCACAGAGAACATAAATGTTTCTATACAGTATGTCTATGCTAGTCACACTCGTTTTTGCAGGAAGGGGTCTGTTGTCACTGAGATGCATCCAGACAGAGCGAAAACACAGGTCTGTTTATGGGTTCATTTACTTAAACAACAACAACAATATAATGATGATATAATGATAATATTTTCCTTAAAATTAACCAGTATTTTGGGATAGTGGTTACTTGCAGACACTTATTGACAACTATCAAGTGGATTTTTTTCTATTATTTTTTGACTGACAGGGAGATGTACAGAGAACATAAATATGTGTATATTAAAGTATGGCTGTAGATTAATATACTCCAGTTATTCCTATATAAAGTTTGATATGTTTTTACTGTGGTTAGTTTAACATTGAATGTGTCTTTTAGTTACACCAGACCATTAACATTATTCAACTCATTTTTCACTCTTAATGAGTGATGATAACTTTATGTATTATCTGTGTGTGTTCACAGTATGGGAGAGAGTGCTGGCTGTGTGCCTTTAGTAGGGCAGCTGACTCCAGAGCACACGGTTCAGGTTTTTGCTGCTGTGGAGACAAGCAGGGCATCCAGGAGGGCTCAAGATTAAAAACTGACAGACTTCATAATTAAGGACCATGGGGCAGATGATCATTTGCTAGTAACAACTAAAAAACTTTGTTATTGTAATCCATCTAGTAGCAGAGAGCTACGATGACTTTAAAGTACCAAACTATTATATTTTCTTTTCCAGCAGGGTGTTGTATGTAGACATGTTTCACCAAAATGGTATGACAATTATGAAGATCCTAAATGTTAGTGGGTAATGTCCTATATAGAGGATGAAGAAGTAATAGATGTCCTCCGCAACCATTTGGATGGAGTGCTTTCAAGAGCTATATGCACTTTTGAAAGGATGGACAGAGTCCATATCATTCTGGATTTGCTAATGCCAGAGGTTAATTTTTCTACAGTAACTCTTTAATGAGTATATAAATTGTGTGTATGAACAATGTCCTCTCTTTTTCTTTGTTTGTTATAGGCTTTTAATTAAGATCTGATAAAAGCTGAGAGGATTTCTCTAGCAGAAACAGAGGACATGTTTATGGATGGCCCAGTATACACAGAGTGGTATGTCATGTGAAACAAACAAGTTCTTTCTTTTTCTTTTCAGTACCATTATTCTGTTAAACAAAATACCCTTTAATTGTACAGAATTTAGAGAAGAATATAAACAAAATATATGTTAATGTAAGTATATACTGTACTATATATTTAACTTGAAATTTTAAGTAAGCATTAGTACAACACCTGAAGTATTGATAAAAGCCAATTTCAGAATATGTCATAAGTAGGATGTATTTATTCTATACATTACAAGGCCAAGAGTTGTGCTTTCAGTTGACTGATGCACGGGTTTTTTATTTCTGATATGAACAGAAATTTTGCTTTTACCCTTGAGTGTTGATTTGTTTGTGTGTGTGTGTGTGTGTGTGTGTGTGTGTGTTAATAGTGAGAGACAAGAATTGTTATATTGTGTCACAACTGATGGAAGCACAGGGGCAGCATCTGTGAAACATTTGAAACTTGGGACTCCACTTCAATCTCCACTCCATAAACATGCCTATTTTCTTATTTGTCTTTTGCATTTTACGATTTTGTTTTATCTGTTATAAAAGCTTACCAATTATTCATAAGGCCATTGATGGAAATAATAGATAGATAGATAGATAGATAGATAGATAGATAGATAGATAGATAGATAGATAGATAGATAGATAGATAGATAGATAGATAGATAGATAGATACTTTATTAATCCCAAGGGGAAATTCACAACACACAACATAAAGAACACACTTTTCCGTTCTTGCCTAAGATCCTTATTAAAACAATATATTTGAAATTGTTAGTAGATCTGTTTTTAGCCATTTTTGTTTTTTTGTCATAACTGCATTGTACAATGTTATTCTTTTTGTACTATATAAACAAACATGTTCATCCACATTACATTTGTCTTTAATTTATATATACTGTGTAATATAGGAGTGGACATGCCACAGTTTTAATGCTTTAGCTTATGTAGTTTATTCCCTTATCAGGGTGTTTATTAAATTGAATTTCTTTGTGCACTTCTTGACCTTTCATTATTATTGTCAACTGCAAATATTGTATTTGACATGGTTGCAAACTTTATCCTGAATAATTATCACTGAAGTCAGCTTTTGGTAGTCCCAATACTGAGTTTTCCTTGTCATTTTAAGCAGTGCTGACCCAATCAACTGACATACAAATGAATACTACTGGAATTAACAGAATTAAAAATTTTACCAGAGCCTCCACTTGTAATAACACAGTCTAAATCCTGATTAAAGTTTTGCTGTTCACTTACAAAAATAGTCAAATATGATATGTTAGAATCTTATTGTTGTGGGGTCATATTCTCAACAAAAATTACTTGGGTCAAAATATTTTTGTATTGAAAATACATTTTAAAAGTATGGGAACAAAATTAACAGAAAAAAGGTTGTGTAAGTCTAATTAATGGAAAGTCAAAATTTTTAAAGCTCAATATTCTAAAACCATGACTAATAGAACCTTCTAACTCTCAGGTCATTAAATTAAATGTGTGTGTGTGTGTGTGTGTGTGTGTGTGTGTATACATCTTATTTAGGATACTGCATTGATGTAAAATCACTTTGCAGCATATACATATGACAAATGAGAATAAAAAAATGGCTCACTGGAAATAGTACCAGAATAAATTTCCAGCTGTTCAGGTTGAACTACTTAAAGGTTAAGAGTAGGTCGGAGCTATGTTGTGTATGGTAAAAAAATATCCAGTGCAGCATTTACAGTTGGTTTAGATGGTTATGTAGAACAGAATCACATCATGTCAAAAAGAGAGCCTTAGGGTCAGTTATACTTAGGCATACATACTTGATGTGCCCACAATAGTCTATTTGTTTCGGTAGTCATGTGAGCCTTATGTCGTGTTGATGTTTTAAGATGCCATGAAATATCCAGCATCTCTAGTATCTGATCAGACTCCTGGCAATAAAGACTCACACAATCATGGAGACACTATAGATTGGTTTAGGTGTTATGCACACTACAGTCGTGGCCAAAAGTTTTGAGAATGACATAAGTATTGGTTTTCACAAAGTTTACTGCTTCAGTGTTTTTAGATATTTTTATCAGATGCTTCTATGGTATACTGAAGTATAATTACAAGCATTTCATAAGTTTCAAAGACTTTTATTGACATTAAGTTTATGCAAAGAGTCAGCATTTGCAGTGTTCACCCTGGCAAGCTGTCAATCAACTTCTGGGCCAAATCCTGACTGACAGCAGCCCATTCTTGCATAATCAATGCTTGGAGTTTGTCAGAATTTGTGGGTTTTTGTTTGTCCACCCGCCTCTTGAGGATTGACCAAGTTCTCAATGGGATTAAGGTCTGGTGAGTTTCCTGGCCGTGGACTCAAAAAGTCAATGTTTTGTTCCTCGAGCCACTTAGTTATCACTTTTACCTTATGGCACAGTAGTCCGTCATGCTGGAAAAGGCATTGTTTGTCACCAGACTGTTCTTGGATGCTTGGAAGAAGTTGCTCTCATTCTCAAAACCTTTGGCCACGACTGTACAAGGATCTGATGGACTCAAATGGAAGCTAAATGAGACATGAACTACAAAGAAACATCTGTCTAGCTTTGATCCTTAGATATAATAAATAATATTCATGCAAAAGTTATAACAGTCATTTATTTTATGGGTTTACGGTGTCCGTAACCTCCTGATAATTGTAAAATAAAGGAAATTGTTCATTCTATGAAGACCGTCACGCATGTGCACCTGGGGATCTCCTTCCTGGCTCTATGGAGGTAAGAGGTATCACTCCACAACGAGAGGGAACGCTGTCACTAACATTGTTTTCATTTTCACCAGCAGTTCTAAGAGGCAATCCCAGGAAGACTTCTAGGGCCTGCCTTCAACCCCAAAATGGCCACCTGCAAATTAATTGGGGTAGTCCGGCTGGTGCCCCAATTATTTTCCTGGCTACCTCACAATCTGTTCACTGTTCACAAGAGCTTATAGCAAAAAATGCCTTCATGATTTAATCTAACTAGAATATCTAAAAGATGTGCAAATGCATAGATTTTCACTACTTTTTCTAGACAACAGCTTCACTGACTGTGTGCATCCCTTAGCCAGATTTGGATGACCATTGGTATTTCATGATATAATGTGCCAAACTGCACAAAATGGGAAACAACAAAGAGATTGTTCTGTTAAACATAATCCACAACCCAGGCTGTATAGTTAAACACTTTGTACACTGTAGTAGCATGACATGGAGTGCTTGAATCAGTTTGCATTTTTAATTTAGTGGTTTCCTTGCAAGTCAACAAAAGGTAATGTTGAAGTACAGGGTGAAAGTGCATCTTGCATAACCATTGCTTCACTGTTGACTGCTTGCAATTGTGGCAGAATGGTAGAATAGGCTTCACATTCAAGGCAGGAAATGTTGGTAAGTTGGGCTTTGCA
Organism: Erpetoichthys calabaricus; assembly: GCF_900747795.2. Lineage (NCBI taxonomy): Eukaryota > Metazoa > Chordata > Cladistia > Polypteriformes > Polypteridae > Erpetoichthys > Erpetoichthys calabaricus. The sequence continues at coordinate 161,277,407 of NC_041396.2, read as the reverse complement.
ATATAACATAAAGCCAGCATTTTCCAATCCTTTCATTTGTTTAACAAAACTATTCATTCTTCCATTTCCCAAACTTGCTAAATCCAGTTCAGGGTGGCCAGAGTAAAGCCCATTTTGTCAGCATTTGGTGCAAGACAGGATGCAATCATGGGCAGATCACTGGTCTAACACAGGGCACACTGACTTAAAGGATCAAATTAGAGTTGCCAATCTATTTACAGTATCTATCTGTCTGTCTGTCTTGGAATTTATTGAAATATGAAAGGAGGCCAGGGTACCCAGTGAAAAACACACATAGACACATTAAGAAAATATTGTATAAACACCACAAAGAGCCTGTCCAGGGCAAGATATGAATTCATATCCAAACCGTGCCCTTTATCTTCAAATACATTACTTACAGTGGTGACAAGTATTTACCCCATCCTTGATTTCCTCTGTTACCTAATAGTATGCAAATAGCACGTGTGAAAAAATAGCACATTTTTTAAATTATATATTTGATGAACAAAGTTATCAAACACTATCTGCCACTTTTTCAAAAAGGAACTGCCCTCAAGTTAAATCAAACCAATAAAGAGATAAATAAAGTCTGCTAGGCCTGATTATAGGGTAGTTACTGTCACATAGTACAGTGAAATTCTTACTTGCATGTGCTAAGCACCATCCAATATGTTGACCCTCTCCATGATTAGTAAGTACTGGCCTACAGTATAGATCAGCTTGATCACCCCTTTTATAAGACAGGGTAAAATTTCCTAAATTTTTGTCATTAGGAATTTGCCCAGTGTGGTATTATTTTTGAATAAATGTGCCAGCACAAACTTTCAACAAGAACACAATGCCAGTATCAAAGGGAAATTCCTGAAAGAACCAGAAAAAAAACGTTTTGATGTATATCAGTATGGAAAGGGCTTAAAAAATTCTTAGGCTCATGAACGCAATTGAACCACACCATAAACTCTAAACTGAAAACAACAGGTACAGTAATGAATTTTCCTAGAAGTAGCTGACCTGCTAAAATTACTACATGTGCACTACATACAATCTCCCAGAAAGCTACAAAGAATTCTCTTATCTCAGCAAAGGTTAAAGCTCATGGCATCACAATATCCCAGTGATCCTAATGTCATTCTTATTGTGATATCATGTGCACTGGGGGAAAAATGGACTTCATTGGAGAGTAGTAAGACAGAAAAAAATGTAAGGAATCATATATCAATAAATTCTTAAGGAGAATATGTGCCCATCCATCCTTGACAATGATCTAAACCTCAAAATCAAAGCTACATTAAAATGAATGAAAACAAACAAAAAATAAGTTTTGGACTTGCTAGTCAAAGTCCACATCTAAACTCAATAGAGATGTTCCGAGAAGGCCTTAAACACTTTACACTTCAAAACCTACTGTCAGGAGATACTTTAAACTGTTCAGGTAATAGGCCTATTCTGAAGTCTCATAAAGCTAAACAAGAGTGCAATGCTTGCAGTTGGAATATGAACTAGGAACTTAGAGATTTTTATTTTTAACTTTTGACTCACTAAACTTTGAATCTTAGAGAATTAACCTGGAGTTTTGATAATAATGTCCAAAACATTTTCTTGTGCTTTGAGAAACTGCAAAAAATAATGTCAACATGTTACCAGTACAGTGGAACCTCGATTATCCGGTCTTCCGTGCATTCGGTAATCCGGGATCGCCTAAAAAAAAAAACTGCTAGACATCACAAGACCGCCAAGATTTCGACGCCAAGAATTCCGACTACAGGAATGTACACTACGTGTGTCACAGCTTAAGTTTTCTTTGTCGATGGGTTTCTGAGAATTATTCTAAAAGGATTGAAAGTATAGCATCTGATCCCCTGCTGTGAAAAACCATTAGACTTAATCCAATGCAGAGGACTTGTTCCGAACACTCTCCCTCTCCTTTTTCCAAATTCCGACGACTGCCATTCGTCAATAAGTTTTGATATTTGTCTTCTGCTTCAACGCTTTTCTTGGAAAAGATTGTGTATAGGTCGCAACGTCCGTGTAGGCAACACCTTGTTCCGAGTTCATTCAGTTGCCGTCCGCACCTCGAGGTTAGAAAGCAGCTTCGGGTAGGTTCGTGCCGAAATGTCGGGGTCCAGTGTGGGAGTGAAAAGAAAAAGAGTTGTTTTGTCAATTGCTATGAAACTGCAAATTGTTGAACGTGTCGAAAAGGGGGAATCAATTGCTAAGCTTTCATCGGAATTTAACATTGGAAATCAAACAGTGCGTGATATTGTTCGGAAGAAAGATGAACTCTAAGTTCGTAACTTCATCCGATACATTTATTGGGACGAGTGCGCTCAAGACAACAAAGGGTTCAAAATTTGACGATCTGGATAGAGCTGTGTTCGAATGGTTCAAGCAAAAACGCGCCGAGGGTTGTCTTGTATGGTTTCACTGTGAGATGAAGATTCCTGAACCATTTGCTGCGTCTCAAGGATGGCTGCAATGTTTCAAATCTCACCACGGAATTAGACAGTTGGATATGCAAGGTGAGAAACTAAGCGGTGATTCTGACGCTGCAGCTCTCTACGTAACGGAATTTAAACAACTTGTCGAGGCTCATGATCTTTCACCTGACCAACTTTATAATGCTGACGAGACTGGTTTGTACTGGAAGGCTTTGCCGTCAAAAACGCTTGTATCAAAAGAAGAAAAGTCTGCTCCAGGTCACAAGTCCAGTAAGGAACGAATAACAGTGCTAGCATGCGCTAACGCTAGTGATTCGCACAAATTGAAACTCGTATGCATTGGAAAGTCTAAGAATCCATAATCATTAAAGGGAACACAAATGCGCAATTTTCCTGTCCTTTACTACAATCAGACCAAAGCATGGATGAACAGAGAGATTTTTAAAGATTGTTTTTTTTAAACATTTTGTTCCTGCTGTTCGAGACCATCTATGCTCCAAAAATTTGCCACAAAGAGCTGTGTTACTGTTGGACAACGCACCTTCCCATCCTAGCGAAAATGTCCTGAAAACAAGCGATGACCAGATTTTCGTCGCATATCTTCCTCCAAACGTGAAGTTGCTTAAGCAACCTATGGACCAGAGCGTCTTAGAAGCATTCAAGCGTCGTTACAGGAAATCTTTACTCCGTTCAGTCTTGGAAGAAGACGGAGATCTCTGAGTTTTACAAGAAATGGACAATTAAGGACGCAATTTTCTCATGTTCAGAGAGTTGAGATGACATGCCGAACTTAACCTTTTGAAATTCATGGCGAAAATTGTTTACTGATGTGATGGATAGTGTTGAAAACGTCAATGAGAGTGAAAGCCAAGAAATAACAGTGGCTTCGCTTTTGGAGGAAATTCAAAATGTAAATGGATTTGAAGGCGTCGACAGAGAAAAAACATCGAAGAATGGCTACTCTCTGATAATGATCAGCCTGGATATCAAGTGAAAGACGACGACGTCATTGCTGCGGAAGCAAAGTCAAGTGCAGAATTGCTGGAAGAAAGCGATGATGATGCGGTTGAAGACCTTCAGAAAATAAAGTTTCGCTTGCAGAAGCGCTAAATTGTGCAGAAACATTGCTAGACTTTCTTGAGCAGGAAGCGGATTCAAATTTTAGTGACATCCTAACACTTCGCAAACTCAGCACATCAAAAAAAATTGAAGCGCTACAAGAACACAAAGCAGCGTCTCCTGTCTGATTTTTTCAAGAAAACTTCATAAATAACACAAGAAAGGTAAGAATTTCACTCTACAGCACCTATTCTAGCATTTGCGAATTTTTAGAATTATTTTCGATTATCCGTGATTTTTGATTATCCGGATGATGGGTGCCGGTCATTAAACCGGATAATTGAGGTTTCACTGTATTTGTTTTTTTTTCCTTTTTTTTGACAAACAGGTTGGATCTAATGATGATGTAAAAGAAGACAAAGGGGGTAAAAATGCAGCTACTTCATAAAACTGCAAGTCTCTGAATATCTACAAGAAAAGAGCCACCTGGGAATTGAATGGATGTATGATTCTTTGTATCACTGTGTATCTGCTGTTAATGGTTTGGATGCAAATAAACATAGTAATAATTAAAACTTAAAAGTCAATGCTTTTGTCTGATTATTATTAGTAAGCCAAGAAGCTAGATTGTCTATTCATTGTCTAGCTGCAGTCTCTTACTGGCACTTGAGGATGCTCTCGTGAAGCCCTCTATTGGTGGTAAAAATGGACCGAATGTTTGGAGTAAAGAAAGCCCCAGTCAACAAGCAACATTTCATTAGAGATCTCCAGGATTAAACATGCAAGGTACAATCTTGACAGTGAGACAGGCAAGAAGTTTCTTTTTGCAACTATGGTTAGCCATTATCATGCTAAAACGCTTTGTGTTACTTTTATGTCTGAAAAGTGCTACATAAATAAATGCTGTTGTTAAGGGTAACAGCAATATAGCTGATTTTGACATTTATTCTTATCCTTCATTAAGAATGGTTAGTAGGTTAGTAGGTACCTTTTGTGTTAGGTGACCAACAAGATAAAACACCTACTAATGCTTCCGAATTAAAGCAGTTCTTTGGTTGAAGGCCTTAAAACATTCAGTGTAAAAACTTTGCAATAAAAAAGAAAACTGGCAGCTCACTGCTTTGAATAGGACAGTAAATCTTCCTGTAGCACTTTTAAAAAAAAAGTTGTATAAAAATGGGGATTGGACTGATCCAAGTAAATACAGTTAGGTCCATAAATATTTGGACAGAGACAACTTTTTTCTAATTTTGGTTCTGTACATTACCACAATGAATTTTAAATTAAACAACTCAGATGCAGTTGAAGTGCAGACTTTCAGCTTTAATTCAGTGGGGTGAACAAAACGATTGCATAAAAATGTGAGGCAACTAAAGCTTTTTTTGAACACAATCCCTTCATTTCAGGGGCTCAAAAGTAATTCGACAATTGACTCAAAGGCTATTTCATGGGCAGGTGTGAGCAAGTCCGTCGTTATGTCATTATCAGTTAAGCAGATAAAAGGCCTGGAGTTGATTTGAGGTGTGGTGCTTGCATGTGGAAGATTCTGCTGTGAACAGACAACATGCGGTCAAAGGAGCTCTGCATGCAGGTGAAAGAAGCCATCCTTAAGCTGCGAAAACAGAAAAAAACCAATCCGAGAAATTGCTACAATATTACGAGTGGCAAAATCTACAGTTTGGTACATCCTGATAAAGAAAGCAAGCACTGGTGAACTCAGCAAGGCAAAAAGACCTGGACGTCCACGGAAGACAACAGTGGTGGATGATCGCAGAATCATTTCCATGGTGAAGAGAAACCCCTTCACAATAGCCAACCAAGTGAACAACACTCTCCAGGGGGTAGGTGTATCGATATCCAAGTCTACCATAAAGAGAAGACTGCATGAAAGTAAATACAGAGGGTGCGCTGCAAGGTGCAAGCCACTCATAAGCCTCAAGAATGGAAAGGTTAGATTGGAGTTTGCTAAAGAACATCTAAAAAAGCCAGCACAGTTCTGGAAAAACATTCTTTGGACAGATGAAACCAAGATCAACCTCTACCAGAATGATGGCAAGAAAAAAGTATGGAGAAGGCGTGGAAAGGCTCATTATCCAAAGCATACCACATCATCTGTAAAACACGGTGGAGGCAGTATGATGGCTTGGGCGTGCATGGCTGCCAGTGGCACTGGGACACTAGTGTTTATTGATGATGTGACACAGGACAGAAGCAGCCGAATGAATTCTGAGGTGTTCAGAGACATACTGTCTGCTCAAATCCAGCTAAATGCAGTCAAATTGATTGGGCGGCGTTTCATGATACAGATGGACAATGACCCAAAACATACAGCCAAAGCAACCCAGGAGTTTATTAAAGCAAAGAAGTGGAAAATTCTTGAATGACTAAACTTCAGACAGAAAGGCCCACAAACAAACAGCAACTGAAAGCCGCTGCAGTAAAGGCCTGGCAGAGCATTAAAAAGGAGGAAACCCAGCATCTGGTGATGTCCATGAGTGCAAGACTTCAGGCTGTCATTGCCAGCAAAGGGTTTTCAACCAAGTATTAGAAATGAACATTTTATTCCCAGTTATTTAATTTGTCCAATTACATTTGAGCCCCTGAAATGAAGGGATTGTGTTCAAAAAAAGCTTTAATTGCCTCACATTTTCATGCAATCGTTTTGTTCACCCCACTGAATTAAAGCTGAAAGTCTGCACTTCAACTGCATCCGAGTTGTTTCATTTAAAATTCATTGTGGTAATGTACAGAACCAAAATTAGAAAAAAGTTGTCTCTGTCCAAATATTTATGGACCTAACTGTATAGGCCAGTATGCTTAACATGCATCACTGGTAAATTAATGGAAGCGATTATTAAGGAAAATATTAAACAGCAAAGTGGTATTAGCATGGTTTCAGACAGGGAAGGTCATGTTTTACAAATGGTAAAATTCTATGAGGAAGCAACAAAAGCATAAAATAAGAGAGGTGCATGTGATATTATCTAAATTTTCAGAACAACTTTGATGCTACATGAAAATTTAGTGATCAACCTGAAAACTGTGTAAGTTCAAGGTGCAGGGTGTAAGTGGGTACAAAATTGGCTCAAACACAGGAAGCAAACGGTTATGGCGAGAGAAACTTTTTTTAGAATTATGTGGTGCTAAAACCACAGAGAACATAAGTGATCTAGGTAAGAATATGAACAAGCAAGTTGAAATCTGGAATGATACCAAACTAGGTGGAAAGACAAATAATGTAGAATCAGCCAAACTGTTGAAGAGGCACCTGGGCACCATACAGGCTTGGGCAGATTGGTGGCAGATGCGATGTAACGTAAGTAAATGTAAAGTAATACAATTAGGGAGTAGAAATGTTAGATTTGGACATGGGAGGTCTGAAACTTCCAAGTACACCACATGAGAAGAATCTAGCAGTCACAGTGGGCACACCATTAGGTTGTTAGGTTATATATAAACAACAGCATAGTCATGGAATGTTATGCTAAAGCTATACAACACCCTAGTGAGGCCTCACCTGGAGCACTGTGTACGGTTTTGCTCTCCACATTACATAAAAAGACACAGCAGCATTGGAGAAAGTTCACAGGAGAGCAATTAGGCTGATCCCAGAACTGAGATGTATGAGCTATAATAATCTTCTTATATAATACACTACCGTGGATGCCCATTTGTCTGTCCAGGATTTTAAATCACCTGTAGCTCGCAAACCGTTTGAACTATTGACCTTAAATTTGGTACACATATACTACGTGAGGTCTACTATCCGCTTTTGGGGTAATGATTGACCTCCTAGGTTATTCCTCTTTTTACTTTTATTTTATTTTATTGTAGAATCAACCGTGGCCATGTGGCGCATGCGTAAGGGCGCCGTTCTCATTCCCTACTACCTTCACCGTCACTTCCCCTACCTCTTCATACCTTAAATCATTCTTGAGGTAGACTGAAGACTTAAGTGCCAGCAGAAGTGAAAAATTAAAGAAAATGTACTAAGTAATTGCAACATGTACACTGACTTAATCAGTTTTAACACAAAAAGATGCAGATGAAAGAAGAGAAGAAGCGAGCCGCTAGGGTGGAGAAAAGAAGAGCTGCTCAGGAAGTAGCAAGCGCATCAACATCTGAGCAAATGAATGCTAAACGTACAGAGAAAGAGTATGAAAACTATGAATTCTCAAGTCAAGTGTATTCACTGCACGTTATTGTGCAGTGCGCCGTTATTGGTAATAATAATAATACATTTATATAGCACTTTTCCCATGCTCAAGGTGTTGATGAGGAGAGATCGAAGCATTTCATTTTGAAGGAACAGAGATTAAGAAGTGACATGATTGAATTATTTAAAATTATGAAGGGTGTTAGTACAATGGATCCCAGCTGTTACTTTACAAATAAATTATTCAACAAGAACACAGGGACACAGTTGGAAACTTATTAAGGCCAAATTTTGTGCAAATTTTATATAGTTTTTCAGCATGCAGAGAACCACGGATACATGCAGTACCATGTAGTGCTGTGTAGAGGAGGACGTTAGGGACCTTTAGATCTTAACTTGATGTTATTTAGGAGAATCTATGTGAATATTATAGGAAAGCTTATTGTGCTGATGGCCTGTTCTCATCACAATTACTGTATTCTAATGTTCTAATACTTGTCAAATCAACTCAAAATTAGGCATAAACAAAACGACAATGTGAGTGCTTTTCAATAATTATAACATTTTGTTCATCTCTATTTGACAACCTGAATCCTATCTGTAAAGTTATGTGGAATGTCCACTTGAAGTGTTGTTTTAAATGGTCTTTAAGCTCAATTTCAATATATCATATGTAAAGAGAGTAAATAGGATAACATTCAATTTTATGGTGGTTCAGGATTCTTTTTTTTTGCAGAGCAGAGCTATTTTCATTTGAGACAAGATATAATAAAAAGCTTTCACATAGACGTAAAAAAACAAATCTGAGCAAACTCAATAAAGACTTGTCCAAACCCACAATATACAGCTACGTCATACCCTAAAGGTGCGTTGTTATCATGATTGTGGCCACAAAGGGACAGGAGAATAAAGTGTAAAACAATACACAAACAAGTTAATTCATGCTACTATATTTTGCATATTTTATCTAGCTTAAACGGAAATGCACCAGATTAATCAGTCTGTAACACAGTGTTGCACTAGATTAATCAGTCTGTAACACAGTTTAAATAGGGATATACTCAAGTTTACAACTTTCTTTACTGCGTCCTTCTAGCTGTGTGAGGCATTAGCAGAAACTATTACAAAACTGTGCTGGCTGCAGACGCAACAGGTCTCCATCAACCAACAATATTTTATCCCTCATATTATCATCTAGCACATTTTCCTTAACAATATAGCATCTGCATTTATACGGACAATTCTGTGTCCTCTCACTGAAGCTCTGTGGTGCCTGCTTTCCTCCTGGCACCACACTACCAGCAGGTCAAGTAGTCATGCAATATAAAGGGCAAATAATACCACAGCAAATCAAAAAACTTTAAGTGACAAGTGCTTTACAAGTAATATTAACTTCCTATTACTGTGTTTTTCATTCCATATTTTGGGAAAATTCATTTCACTCCATGTTTCTCTTCATACTATTACTAGATACAAGGTAATACATAAAGAGATGTTATCATTGTATGAATCATACTCTTCTCAGCTCTCACAGATTTACTCAATACACAAAAATAGACATGTATGTCTTGCTGTAATGGTGCCTTTTATTAAGAAAAGGGAAACAACACTGAAATAGAGTTCCACATTAGGCAAGGTGCTTTTTTGTGTGACACACCACTCCTAACTCAAACAGCACATACTTGATCTTGTCACAGGCCACTACAGACTTTCCACACCCACATTTGCATTTGTGGAGTTGATTAATGCACAATGCTATAGGCCTGTACAATTAGCACACTGCTCAAAAGAAACCCTTGAATCTTAAAACTATATAAATGTGTGTTGCACTATCTTTAGGAGGTGCGACAAGGCTGTGCAGAATTTTGACAGTCGTCCTGGTCCCTTTGCAGAAAAACAGCCCCAAAGCATGATGTTTCCACCCCCATGCTTTACAGTAGGTATGGTGTTCTTTGGATGCAACTCAGCATTCTTTCTCCTCCAAACACGACGAGTACAGTTTTTACCAAAAAGTTCTATTTTGGTTTCATCTGACCGTATGACATTCTCCCAGTCCTCTTCTGGATCATCCAAATGCTCTCTAGCAAACTTCAGACGGGCCTGCACATGTACTGGCTTAAGCAGGGGGACACGTCTGGCACTGCAGGATTTGAGTCCCTCGCCGCGTAGTGTGTTACTGATGGTAGCCTTTGTTACTTTGGTCCCAGCTGTCTGCAGGTCATTCACTAGGTCCCCCCGTGTGGTTCTGGGATTTTTGTTCACCGTTTTTGTGATCATTTTGACCCCATGGGGTGGGATCTTGTGTGGATCCCCAGATCGAGGGAGATTATCAGTGGTCTTGTATGTATTCCATTTTCTAATAATTGCTCCCACAGTTGATTTCTTCACACCAAGCTGCTTACCTATTGCAGATCCAGTCTTCCCAGCCTGGTGCAGGTTTACAGTTTTGTTTCTGGTGTCCTTTGACAGCTCTTTGGTCTTGGCCATAGTAGAGTTTGGAGTGTGACTGTTTGAGGTTGTGAACAGTTGTCTTTTATATTGATAACGAGTTCAAACAGGTGCCATTAATACAGGTAACGAGTGGAGGACAGAGGAGCCTCTTACAGAAGAAGTTACAGGTCTGTGAGAGCCAGAAATCTTGCTTGTTTGTAGGTGACCAAATACTTTTTATCCACCATAATTTGCAAATAAATTCTTTAAAATCAGACAATGTGATTTTCTGGATTTTTTTTCTCATTTTGTCTCTCATAGTTGAGGTATACCTATGATGAAAATTACAGGCCTCTCTCATCTTTTTAAGTGGGAGAACTTGAACAATTGGTGGCTGACTAAATACTTTTTTGCCCCACTGTACCTAACAAGAATTTGGGCTTAGTAATAGAGAATACTACTCCGACTGCCTCCACGCCGTGTCCCACAGTAGCACAGACCCACACGGGTACCCAATGTGAAGAAATCGATGTCCCATCGTCCTCTGCGGGACCTAGTACAGTTGACGTAGAGGACGTGGCGGCAAAAGCCCCACCCATTGAGCTCGAAAGAGATCCCATTCAAGATTTAACTGCTCAATTCCTATTAACACCATCCTCCTTTAAAAGAGAGCAATGGAATGATGATTCATTGAAATTTGCTAGGAATGCGGTAGTATCAACCGAAGGTTATATAACCCTAGATCCCATGCCATTCTTTGTAATTAAAAACGATTTATTACATAGAGTGGCAGAACACGGGGGTGAAAGTGCGAACATTGTTGTTAATTCCACATACTTTTCGGCAAAAGGTATGTGAATTAGCACATGCTCACCTTCTAGGAGCCCACTTAGGCTCCGACAAGACTTTGGAGAGAATAAAACTCCGATTTTATTGGCCGGGAGTTAATGAGGAGGTCTGGCGATTTTGCACTTCATGTCATGAGTGTCAACTTCGCCAGATTCCAAGAAGGACTAGAGCTCCTCTCGTTCCCCATCCCCTTATAGATATCCCTTTTGAAAGGGTTGGAGTTGATCTCGTAGGACCCCTAGAACCCTCGGTAAAGGGCTTTAAATACATTTTAGTCCTAGTAGATAATGCCACTCGTTTTCCTGAAGCTGTTCCTTTGCGCTCAGCTAATACTAAAAATATTGCACGGGAATTGGTAGGGATATTCGCTTGTGTTGGGATCCCCAAGGAGGTTTTAACAGACCAAGGGACTCCCTTTACTTCAGAAACATTCAGGGAAGTCGCCAAATTACTCAGGATAAAACATCTGAAAATGTCGGTCTACCACCCCCAAACTGATGGGCTGGTAGAACGTTTTAATCAAACATTAAAACAGATGTTACGCAAGGCAGTTAACGAGGATGGAAGAAACTGGGATCAGTTACTTCCTCTCGTTTTATTTGCATACCGGGAAGTACCTCAGATCTCTACAGGGTTTTCTCCTTTTGAAATGCTGTATGGAAGACAACCCAGAGGGCTTTTGGATATGCTAAAAGAAGGATGGGAAGAGGAGGTCCTCCCTACTTCAAATATTCTTGAATATATCGCTCAGTTACGCGATAGATTAGAGAAGATTCGACCTATTCTAAAAGAGAATTTGGAAAAAGCACAAGCAGCGCATTCACGTTATTATAATAGGAACACCACCATTCGGGAATTTGTCCCGGGTGATCGTGTTATGGTATTAGTTCCAACCTCCCATTCAAAATTGGTAGCACATTGGCAAGGCCCTTATGAAACTAAAGAAAGAAAGGGACTTGTTGACTATTTAGTTAAACAACCTAATCGTCGACCGAGTGAACGAGTTTATCATATTAACTTGCTGAAACTGTGGAAGGAAAGGGAACATGATCCCTCCTCCGGACAGCCTAGTTCACTTTTTATGTCCTGTGCTCATCTAAATTTTGGTCCCAATTTGACACCCGAACAAAGACAAGATCTCGAAACAGCTATCTTTTCTGCACCTAAAGTTGTGGATGAAGTACCTGGACAAACTGCCTTGATTGTTCATGATATCATTACCAACCCTGGAGTGATTGTCAGAGAGAGACCCTATAGGCTCCCGGAGACAAAGAAAGCGGAAGTAGAGTTAGAGATCGGACGAATGCTGGAATTAGGGGTTATTGAAGAAAGCTATAGCCCTTGGTCTAGTCCAATTGTCTTGGTTTCTAAACCCGATGGGTCATGGAGGTTCTGTAACGACTTTCGTCGACTTAATCAGGTCTCTAAATTTGATGCGTATCCCATGCCGCGAGTAGATGATTTGCTCGATCGACTGGGGAACACTCAATTCCTGACTACTCTTGACATGACAAAAGGGTATTGGCAAATTCCCTTAACGGATTCCGCTAAAGAAAAAAACGCTTTTAGTACAGCCAGTGGACATTGGCAATACAGGGTTCTTCCTTTTGGCTTGCACGGGGCGCCACCTACTTTCCAACGTCTGGTAGACACACTGCTACGGCCCCACAATTCATATTGTGCCACCTATCTGAATGATGTCGTCATTTATTCCGGCACATGGAAGGATCATGTACGGCAGGTTCAAACAGTACTCTCCACGCTAGCGTCAGCCGGGCTTCGTATTAACCCGAGGAAATGTTTCTTTGGATTAGGAGAAGCCAAATATTTAGGTTACCTAGTGGGTGGGGGTGTTGTTAAACCACAATGTCTTAAAATTGCTGCCATCATGAATTGGCCCCGTCCGATAAATAAGCGGCAAGTACAAGCATTTTTGGGATTGGCTGGTTACTATCGCTGTTTGGTACCGCATTTCTCAGAAATCGCATCGCCCTTATCTAATTTAACAAAGAAACGAGCACCTTTAAAAGTGGTATGGGATGAATCGGTCGATAGAGCATTCAGTGACTTAACATTGGCCCTTACGTCAGCACCTGTATTGAAATCTCCTGACTTTTCTATTCCTTTTATTCTCCAGACCGACGCATCGGCCACAGGATTGGGTGCCGTGCTGAGCCAATGTGTCGACGGTGCTGAACACCCCGTTATGTATCTGAGCCAGAAACTGCTGGAGCGGGAGACTAAGTATGCTGCGGTGGAGCGGGAAGCCTTGGCAATTAAGTGGGCTATCATGTCATTGAGGTACTACCTATTGGGGCGTGAATTTACTCTGGTGACAGACCATGCCGCTTTGCAGTGGATGTCTCTTCATCGGGAGTCGAATCCTCGTGTCACTAGGTGGTTTTTGGATCTTCAACCTTATCGTTTTAGTGTTACTTATCACAGAGGTTCCTTGCAGGCCAATGCAGATGCTCTCTCCCGTGTCCACAACCTCTCAGTGCAGGTCGCCCGACTGGATGGGTCTGGACTAAGGGGGGGTCATGTCACACACATGCGAGTTGGAGGCAGTCAAAGAGCCTAAAGGTGAGTGAAATATCGCGAGACAAAGGGTCATCACGTGGTGCTTACCTAAATCTTTTTTCGCCTACAGAAAACCTGACGAAAACTAAGAAGCTCCACTTCCGGGTTCAAAATGGCTGAAACAACGTCACTTCCGGTTTGCCACAACATCACTTCCGGCTCCACCATCCACTGCTTCCTGTCTCCCATCATCACTTCCTGCCAACCATTTCCTGTCCCATCATTCCCTCTGCTATTTAAACGCCATTTTGTTCACAGTAAAACATTCAATGTACTGAAGTCATCTGAATCAGTGTCGTTATTATTGTCTGGACGACAATATATGGGGATGGTCCCCAAACCTTTTTCTGTTTGTAGAAGTCTTTTTTTTGCGCAAGATCATTTATTACACTGTTTAGAACACTTTCTTCAGGGGTTTATGAAGCTTGGAGCTGGGAGGCAAAGAACAAAAGTTCTCTTACTGGAACGTAGTGTGGTTAGGTTTGGGGTTGCTTATCTTGATAACAAAATCTGGCGCTGTAGATTTTCATCCACCCCTCCCTACCTTTTCAAATCAACTCACTCAGTTTAGGGTTATAGAAAAGTCAAGCTTATCCTGGAAGCATAGAGTTCAAGGCAAGGACCAATGGTAAATTGGGTGCCATGCAAAATTTAGTACTTATTGATAACTGGAGGTATGCAGATAAGCAGCCTTCTAATCTCAGATTGCTCTACTGTTTAATTATTTAACAAATTTTTTTTGTGTGTGTGTGAGGTGGTATTCAAAGAAATAATTCTGTGATTATTTTTCTTAAAACATTTTTTTACTTTAAATCCTGTGTCTAAGTTACTCACTTAGGGACACTGTAGCTCATGCTCTGTGACATTTTTCTTAAGTACTGTACTGGCATGTTTCCACCTTGGAAGCCTAAGTATTTTTCCATGCCTTCATTACCTCACTGTTGGATTACTGCAGTTCTCTCATCAACTGCAGGATGCATTAGCAAACTACAACTGAAACAAAATACTGCTGCTAGTCCACTCACATTTGCCTCAGTATCTCATCTTAAAGACCCTGCTACTCATATGCATAGCTCTGAAAGTTAACCCTACTGAAAATGTGATTATACTGCTTACTCTGTACAAACCAGTACAATGGCAGAGATCTACCTGCACAATGGGTCTTCTCGATTCCAAGCCCACAACATTCCTCCTCCTGGCTCAGTCAGTTTTCTGATAATTACTTTTAACGTCTGTATCTTCCACCCAAAAAGTATAACATATGTGGATTATAGTTTGTTTTTTTACTTTCTTACCGAGCCAATATGGATGCCAAAAAAAATCAATAATTGTGTTATCATTGTATTTGTCTCTATAGATAACTATATACCTTTGGAGATTTATTGTGAAGCTCTTTTCTTGTGGGCTCACCTGCAAGATGAAGGGTTAGGGTCGGGTGTGATGCCAGATTAGTGGCGGGCAAAGACAGGAAGCACTAGAAGGACTAGATTCTGGCAATGGAGACTGACTTAGAACATTACGGCACCTGAGCTGCTGTGGGAGGTGGAAAAGTACCAGGTATATATAGTTGCTATGACCTCCACATATGTGCTCTGGAACCAAACTTCTTGATTGAGGGTGGTCAGTCTACTACTCCAGAGTTCCAATGTGTGAAAGACCTCAAATGGGTGTGGGGATACAGACAAGCCCCCAACTGAGAATGGTGCAATTGAAATTTTTTCTGCTGGATGTGAGGATTGCCTACAAGTTGCAGAAGGAAAACCTCTGAGTTTTGCTTGTGCCTGTTCAACAAACAGCTGTTCAGAGTATTTAGCCTTTTTAGAAAATATGGGTGAGGTGTTTAAAGGGGTGCTGCCCACTGTCTCAGTGTCTTACTGAATAACTTCAATGCTCATGTCACCTGGAGAGGTGTGACTATGAGGAAATGCTTGCTGGAACTGAACAATAATGGTGAGATGATATTGGATTTTTGTGTTAGTCAGGGATTGTCCACAACAAGCACCACATTTAAACAAAATGACTTAAGTGTACCTGGTACCACAGGACCTTTGGCTGAAGTTTGCTGATAGACTTTGCAGATGTGTCATCTGACCTGAAGCCATATGTTTTGGACACTCTGGTGAAGAGAGGGGCAGAGCTGTCAACTCATCATCACTTAGAAGTGAACTGGATTTGAAATGAGAATCGTTGGCCAGTAAAGCCTACACAAGCTGTTAGGGTTTCGTGACAATGCATGGCTATGATTTTTGTTCATGATGAGTTCCCATCTCCTACCTCTGAAAGAACTTCTCCCATGTGCAGAGAAAGGCTGGGAACATGGAGTTTAAATGGAACCTGTTCCAAATCTTAGTTGAAGAAGCAACTGTTAAAAGCTGTTGTCTTAAAGCATCCTGGCAATCTCAAGGCAGCAACCCTAGGACCTGATGATGGACCCCAGAGGTGTGGGATGCTGCCAGACTGAAGAAGGTAGCCTTCAGGGAATTTCTCTCTATGGGATCTCCTGACTAAACAGAGAGGTACTTGACTAGATGCATTTACTATTTGAAAATAATAAAGTAAACAAAAATATCATTAAATTCCGGGCACCCTCCCTTTGAAAGAGTTCTGTTGCTCAGCTAAAGTATGGTTGGAGTACTGACTGCCATGCAGGAAAATATAAATATTACACATCAATGTATACATAGTTTTAGCTATTACCATAAAACATTGCCTGCTGACCTTGTCAGTAGCTGTTGATCCACAGAATTGTTCATAATTGACAAGACTTTTGACTGTTGGTTCTTCTCCGCATACTACACATCCATTTTGCTTTGGTCTCAGTCTGATTGTGCGGAATCGGCCTTCTAGAGCATCAAACAGTAGCATCTGTTGGTGATATGAGGCTGAAAAATGCTATACTTAAGGAAAAGTCACAGAGCACCTTATAAAATAAAGCTTTTAATGTTTAGTTTATTTTATATCAAGTATTGCCACACTGACTAATTAAACACTTTGGATTCAAGGTAGAAAGATGCTTTAGTTAAAAATGAACATCAGGATTGATACATATGCAGTAAACATTCCTTTCCAGTCAGATAAATCCTAAAACAATTTATCTGAGCATAACACAGCATATTTAGTAAGGGCCAGTATTAAATAATAAAAGAATGGCATGTGTCCTGAGAAATTAATTTGTATATTTTACTCAAGATAGTTTAAATATAGACATCTGCTTACACAAACATTTGTTCCATTATCTGGTTTTATTATAGCACAAGGCAGCCCTGTAAGATTACAAACTTTTAAAATGTCACCATCATTAAGTATCTTGCTGTTTATAATGTGGTGAGGTTTCCCATGCAAGTAACTATATAATATGAACTGATGGAATAACTAAGCTCTCTCATAAAGTGATGGTACGGTTATCTTCATGTTCACTACTGACCCAAGTCCAAAGCTGCAAGCAGAACTGAAAGAAAAGTGAAAGTGGTGAGAAAAATGTACAGATGTGTAAGTGACAGTCTTTTTTTTACATTACAGGTTTTCTAGAAATTCGGGGCTTACATGGAAAGCATCTGGTACAAGTCATAAAACAATTTTGGATTTAAAAGGGCTGTTGTAAGGCAAACCCATGCTAACACCACACTCACACACAAAGGGTCAGTTTAGAGCCATAAAATAACTGAATGTGCTCTTCTTTAGACACTGGAGAATAATGTCTAAAAGTGTAATGTTTGCTTTATTTAAGATGAAAAGTAAATTTTACAATTAGGGCTTCTGGTGAAGCTTGTACATATAAATGTTTTATCTTGAATCGCTTTCATGGTGTACACTGCTTGCGGCTTGCTCACTACCTCAAACAGATCATAAAATATCTTGTGACCTGCATCCATAAAAATACAGAGTAAGGAGGATGTAACACAAAGCAATTTGATAAACTGGTGCAAGCCACAGTAGAATCTTTGCGGCATTTATGCACAATCACTTAACAGTGTTTAGTCTTTCCGAAGCCTCACTTGGTAAATGTAAATTGTCTCTTATATTTTTCTTAAAGAAATAATGATTTAGGTTTAAGGGATCGGATTATCCTGAGATGTTAATAGAGCAAAAGGTTCTCCACCTCTGTGGTTAAGGGTGCAGACAGTATGGAAAGGAGTATGTCCACACATAAAAAATGGGAAAAAGTGGGCTTTAAAAGGCTCAGCCTTCACATTGATGTGAAAGTTATTTTATGCTTTTTGTTAACCTGAAGTTGTACATAAATTGTGATTTATTTTTCTCCTTAATATAGAACTGAATAGTTAATACAGAACTGTATTATCATTTTTGCATTTCATGCAATTTTTTATTTCATATCAAACCACACTACTGTTCTTACATTAAAAAACTTCAAAACATTTCAATTCCTAGAAGTATGCCAAGAAAAAATGGTTGAGAATCCCTGACCTACACATATCACACAACAGTCTTCTATAGCATTGGCTTTGGTAAACAGGTCTACTATAATTCAGCATCATGTCATGTGACTACTATTAGCAGTAATCAACATAATGCTTCTCCTAAAGCATTGTGTTTATTTTAGTGGGGTGCCCTGAACAGATGGTACAACACTTTAAGGTATCTCTGGCATAAAACAAATGTAAAAAGTAAGTAGCTGCTCTTCAAAATGAATTCAAGATCATTCATCACTTCATAACATGTTGGTGTAAAATCCAGTCATGCTGAAACACACTTTTTTACCCCAATAACATTTTCCACAGATGTATGTTAAGATGCTGATAAATCGGTATGACTGATATTTCTGCAAAGTGGGTAAGAAATGTATACTACAGGTTACAATATCAATCCATCCATTCATTTTCAATTTAGCATTGTAGGGTACCTCATATTATTAAGGAATCTCACATTTTAAAATTTACTTTTTAGCATCAAACATAACGCTGAACCTCTGAAGAATATACTTTATTTTATCTAGGTCAAAGCAATATTTAAAAATACTGAATGGTTGTCAGTGAGTAACTAGAAGCCACATAATGTCATGTGACAGGAAACAACATAAGCCAATAAAACAGTTCTACGATTTATAAGCAGGCACAGTAATCAAAAAACTCCCTAAATCATTTCTCATTAAGTAAACTCATACAACACACCGTTTCTGTGCAAAGATTAAATGCAAGTCACTGAGGAAAACAGTTCACCAGAATTAAATCACAGTAAGTGTAATATTTCTAATGCATTCTACCTACCTTCTACCTACTATCTGCCTTCCATGTAAAAATAGTGCACCCTCTTGTGGCTGAAAGTTGTCATTTTAAAAGTGCCGCTTGGAAACACTAAAAAATGAAAATACTGCATCCTATAATTCATTGCTTTTTCTAATGCAACAAAAATGATAAAACACTAGGCTCTTAAAACATAAAATAATTTATTTATACACATTATTATGAAGTTTTTAGAGGTCATATTAGTAGAGTTACTGTTTGCCAGAACACACTGATATGTGCTGTACAATGTCACTGCCACAAAAAATTCAAAAGTTTTATATATGTAATTCTCTTTTCTATAAATTTATGTTAATTGAATTCTTAATCACTGTAAAGAAAAAAAATCAACCATAATATTATATACCCGAGAGAATGAAAAAAGATATTTCGAACATATAAATAAAGGATTTAATATGTTAAAACCACCAAGCCATTTATTTTGAAGAACATCTATCTAGTCAGCATAGCAAAAAAACAGGAACAAATCTAATATAATTACGACTTTCAAAAACCATAAAATGTAATACTGTAAGGATACAATCTTTTCCTGAAGCAATCTTGAGGATTTCCAGGGCTTGAAAGCATCCCATAATTCCTGGAACTTTATTTAAAAAAATGAGTTAATGCTGAAATGCTGGATGTTAAAATTTGCACTTGTGCATTGTCCTAAAGTTCTAAATGAGTCCACCACCTTCTAAACCAATTCATAATTACAGAGTTGCCAATATACAGATCCTATAGTGACAGCAAATTCATACAAAATAGATGCTGAGCCTAAACAAAAAGTTCATCACAGTATGCAGTCATGAATAAAAGCTCAGTCATGCAGGATTAATTTAGATATTCCAGATTCTCTAAAGCAGACCTGATGTTTCATATAAAACCTGCTATGCGTTGGTTATCACATACATGTAAGTAAGAATTTCACTGTAATGAGCACACATGGCAATAATGACACTATAATACTATAACCATACTGTATCTTTTATATAAAATTCCAATATACTATGCACACAATTTAAATCCAGTTTGCAAATTACAGTTCCTACATTTTGATTCTGAAAACAGTCCAACAATTTATAGTAAATTATTTAACATCGGTGCATGTACTTGAATGATGTGAATTACTGGTAACATGCATATTACTAAAGTTTTGTGTCCAAACAGTTCTGACACAACTATTCAGCAGGTACATTTTTATTATTATTTGATTACTTACACGCAATCACAAAGCAGTTGTCAATTGAAGCACTGAAGGTCAGGTGTAGCAAACAAATACAAGATTCATAAAGCAGTTTTGTGTCACTTAGCTTTACTTTTTTGCACAATAAATTGCTTCACTTTTGATATTTCTCTTTGTATACTATTTATTATGGTCAGTTAAGTTAAAGGTATATAAACAGTATTCATTCTAAACATAAAAAAGCTAAAATACACTAAATAAAAAGGACCATTTATTATATCTTACGGCAGCTGCCAATGACTTTAATTATTAAATGTTTTTTTTCTGGAGCAGAAAGCAGAATTACAGGAGGCTTGTAACATAACACATGTATAACACTATCGTATGCTTTTGTAATAATTTTATTTAACAAAGCATGCAAAACATATATATAGGCCTATTTAACATGTGAACTAACAGAATGATAAAATGTTGTTTCCCTGCTCCAAGCAAGTTACAGTAAATTACAGTAATTGTATATTTTCTAAAGTGATTTGAAAACACATGGTGCAATATGACGATTATCCATGTAATAATATAATTAACTAATTATTTTGAGTATGTTTGCTGCCTATCTTTAAAAAAATTAGGAATATGGATACAAAACTTGTAACTTGCAATTGCAACAAAGATTCATACACTAATATATTCTATTAAGTTTTTAAAAATATATAAATAAATAACACAAAACTGGTGTACAGGAGAGTTTATACATGTGGCCTATTGTATTTAAACTACCGTACTTAGGATTTAGGCCTCAATAATAAAAAAAGAAGAAAATAGGTAAACTATAAGGTTACCATTTAGCAATGCAAGGCAAATCTGCAAGTACAGTATTATAACTGGACACATTTTGGTCTTAATATGACAGTTATACTTATCACAGCCAGACTTTTTCATTAAACTATACTTGTGCATAGCCTTAAATATTTTGAGCTTAGTTAACAACACTTAGTTCATAATGTCTGAACAAATAGAGTGTATCAAATTTTCAGAAAATCAATAACAAATCATTATTGGTTTTGAGATACCTCCTCGCCAGATTAAAGTGTCTTAAGCAAAGAAAATATATATTGTGTAAAAAAATATATATATTTACAGCTATAATTTAATAAAAAAGAAACACTTACCAACACCAAGAACTCCTCCATCTGAGCAACTGGTGACAGTTTCTGGTGGAGGTGGTTTTGCATATAGACATCTATAACATGGACCCCCTTTGTAGTTGTATACAGTAAGCTACATACAAACATATAGTAAGCAGTAAATCACATGCAGTAATCTAAAACATTTAACTAATACAATTTTTTTAAGTGCAATACTGTTCCAAATGATAATGATAAATACTCAAGCAAATATTCAACCACAGTACAATAAATTAAGGCAGATTCAGTTCAAATTGTTTAACTCACCAATGGCATAAGTCAATTTCTGTGGTTTGCTACCATTAGCCAAACAAATCTATAATGATCAATACCAGCCTTCACCGAAGTAGAACAGTTAAAGAATTAGTTAATGTTATTGCCATCTGCTGGTTATTAAAACTTACACAGGAAGATTAGGTAAACCTCAGAATATTAAATAAATTGTGTAAAGTTTAGGCAAAATATACAGAAAGAAAGCAAATTAATCTTTAATGATATGAACAATAGTTTCATAATCATAACAATTTTCAGACACTTTTTGAAATGCATCTCACCGGAACTTCCAGTCATCATTACAATCACATTAATTTGATGCAGTTTTATAGCAAATGAATATTTCAAATTTTTTTACCTGGCCCTCTAACCTCAGAGCACTGGCAGAAACCAACGGTTTACCAGAAAGGACACAAGCATCATTTACAAGGTATCGGGTTGGAACATTATCTGAGCAGTCAGCCACAATGTCATACATGGAAGGATGGTCATTAAGAAAAAAACTTAGTTTTAACATGGCTAATTTAAATGCCAAATACAAATACAGTATTAATAATATATTAATACACTTTGCTAATGTTCATATACTGCTTACCAACTCATAACGCAGGCATATTTCTGTTTATTATGCTGAACAAAATACAGACATGATCTAACTTTAATTCAGTTCTTAATCATTTCAATCTCATCATGTAAGACAAAAATACAGTAATTATACATTAAGCGTATATTATCAACAATTATTCCTTGCAAGTAATTTCCTACTTGATCAGCAACAATATATATGTGGAAAATATTATTTAAAGAAGATATAGGGGCACAAAGGTGTGAATGTGTTTAATTTAGTAAGACTAAAGTGTTCAGTGGCTCTGCCTGACACCATGCACTCTGTATTAGGGACTATCCTCTGATTTTCATACCCAACAATATCTTGGCTATATCAATACGTCATTCATACCACTTACACACACACACGCACACGCACACACAAAAGAAAAAAAACTGATTGTTCATTGCCATCAACTAACAGCTCAGAGTGGAGAATATGCCAGTTTGAAATGAATGGGGTGCAAAAACAAACAACCCAATCAATTATAATCCTATCAGAAAAAACAACAAGATGCAACTGTAGTGAGCTAAGTGCCTAAAAAAGTGCATGGTTACAAACACATCCGATTCACAGTGACTGGGAGACCAGCATAAATGAGATGAACTCATGGTCCCACACTGTCATTATCAACAATGAAGGCTAGTGGAAAAGGAAAAACATTAGGTCTCTTCATATGAACATACCAGAATTGTAATGCAGCAGAGTGATATATTTTTTTTTAACTGATTAGTTGTGCCCCTTCCTATGCTCTTGTACTAGCTAACATTTTGATCTGGATAATGTTCCATGCCTCAAATTTGAAAAAGTCCTAGAGAGGTTTTCAGGGAAAAGACAATGGATTATAGGTGACAAATTTCAGTCCCAATAAATCTGCATGAAAAAATGGACAAAGGCATTCAGAGTTCTGACTCACCACTTTTTAAAAAAATATTATTGGATTTAAATAAGTATGGACCAGCTTCCTTGTGGTGTACTTAAAACATATTGTTATGTCCATGCAAAGTCAATGGATAACCATCACGTTGTGAAGAAGATGTATCTATAAAAATAGCTTCTTAGTGAAAAACAGAAGGAGAAGTAGAATGGGAAAAGCTTG
This sequence comes from Erpetoichthys calabaricus, assembly GCF_900747795.2. Taxonomy (NCBI): domain Eukaryota; kingdom Metazoa; phylum Chordata; class Cladistia; order Polypteriformes; family Polypteridae; genus Erpetoichthys; species Erpetoichthys calabaricus. Next base: position 161,254,303 of record NC_041396.2, on the reverse strand, counting down.
GCAATATAGCACCACAAAAGAAAATTCTAAACAAACATACAAAATTCTGATATCACATGAGCACATTCTTGGACAACCATATGAATTAAAAAAAAGGATACTGCTGAATAAGCTGCAGGGCATTTTCAGGTGTAAGTTGCATATGATATGGTATACATTCTACTGTTGAGTTCAGCCTATTTACAAATTAGAAAAGAAAATATAAACAATACATTTTAATGGTTTAACTATTGCATAACATGTCGTAAAAATAAAAGTACACTACAAATGGTCTCCTTAAACACAGGTGAAGTTACAGAAATCTAATCCTAACTTCAGTTCTGTCAATTTATTAAGGTGACTCTGTCTTCATAAATACCATTTTGCAATTATTATTTCATCCATCCATCCTCTTCCGCTTATCCAAGGTCGGGTTGCGGGGGCAGCAGCTTGAGCAGAGATGCCCAGACTTCCCTCTCCCCAGCTACTTCTTCTAGCTCTTCCGGGGGAATCCCAAGGCGTTCCCAGGCCAGCCGGGAGACATAGTCCCTCCAGCATGTCCTGGGTCTTCCCCGGGGCCTCCTCCCGGTTGGACGTGCCCGGAACACCTCACCAGGGAGGCGTCCAGGAGGCATCCTAATCAGATGCCCGAGCCACCTCATCTGACTCCTCTCGATGCAGAGGAGCAGCGGCTCTACTCTGAGCCCCTCCCAGATGATTGAGCTTCTCACCCTATCTTTTGTGAATTTCCCATTGGGATTAATAAAGTATCTATCTATCTATCTATCTATCTATCTATCTATCTATCTATCTATCTATCTATCTATCTATCTATCTATCTATCTATCTATCTATCTATCTATCTATCTATCTATCTATCTATCTATCTATCTATCTATCTATCTATCTATCTATCTATCTATCTATCTAAGGGAGAGCCCAGACACCCTGCGGGGAAAACTCATTTCAGCCGCTTGTATTCGCGATCTTGTTCTTTCGGTCACTACCCATAGCTCATGACCATAGGTGAGGGTAGGAACATAGATCGACTGGTAAATTGAGAGCTTTGCCTTATGGCTCAGCTCCTTTTTGACCATGACAGACCGATGCAGAGCCCGCATCACTGCGGATGCCGCACCAATCCGCCTGTCGATCTCGCGCTCCATTCTTCCCTCACTCGTGAACAAGACCCCGAGATACTTGAAGTCCTCCACTTGGGGCAGGATCTCGCTACCAACCCTGAGAGGGCACTCCACCCTTTTCCGGCTGAGGACCATGGTCTCGGATTTGGAGGTGCTGATTCTCATCCCAGCCGCTTCACACTCGGCTGCGAACCGATCCAGAGAGAGCTGAAGATCACGGCCTGATGAAGCAAACAGGACAACATCATCTGCAAAAAGCAGTGACCCAATCCTGAGTCCACCAAGCCGGACCCCCTCAACAACCTGGCTGCGCCTAGAAATTCTGTCCATAAAAGTTATGAACAGAATCGGTGACAAAGGGCAGCCCTGGCGGAGTCCAACTCTCACTGGAAACGGGTTCGACTTACTGCCGGCAATGCGGACCAAGCTCTGACACCAGTTGTACAGGGACCGAACAGCTCTTATCAGGGGGTCCGGTACCCCATACTCTCGGAGTACCCCCCACAGGATTCCCCGAGGGACACGGTCGAACACCTTTTCCAAGTCCACAAAACACATGTAGACTGGTTGGGCGAACTCCCATGCACCCTCCAGGACCCTGCTAAGGGTGTAGAGCTGGTCCACTGTTCCGCGACCAGGACGAAAAACCACACTGTTCCTCCTGAATCCGAGGTTCGACTATCCGACGGACCCTCCTCTCCAGAACCCCCGAATAGACTTTTCCAGGGAGGCTGAGGAGTGTGATCCCTCTGTAGTTGGAACACACCCTCCGGTCCCCCTTCTTAAAGAGGGGGACCACCACCCCAGTCTGCCAATCCAGAGGCACTGTCCCTGATGTCCATGCGATGTTGCAGAGACGTGTCAACCAAGACAGCCCTACAACAGAGCCAGAGCCTTGAGGAATTCTGGGCGTATCTCATCCACCCCCGGGGCCCTGCCACCAAGGAGTTTTTTGACCACCTCGGTGACCTCAGTCCCAGAGATGGGGGAGCCCACCTCCGAGACCCCAGGCTCTGCTTCCTCATTGGAAGGCATGTTAGTGGAATTGAGGAGGTCTTCAAAGTACTCCCCCCACCGACCCACAACGTCCCGAGTCGAGGTCAGCAGCGCACCATCCCCACCATACACAGTGTTGACACAGCACTGCTCCCCCCTCCTGAGATGCCGGACGGTGGACCAGAATCTCCTCGAAGCCGTCCGAAAGTCATTCTCCATGGCCTCCCCAAACTCCTCCCATGATGAGTTTTTGCCTCAGCAACCACCGAAGCCACATTCCGCTTGGCCTGCCGGTACCTATCAGCTGCCTCCAGAGTCCCACAGGACAAAAGGGACCAGTAGGACTCCTTCTTCAGCTTGACGGCATCCTTCACCGCTGGTGTCCACCAACGGGTTCGGGGATTGCCGCCACGACAGGCACCGACTACCTTACGGCCACAGCTCCGGTCAGCAGCCTCAACAATAGAGGCACGGAACATGGCCCATTCGGATTCAATGTCCCCCACCTCCCTCGGGACATGGTCGAAGTTCTGCCGGAGGTGGGAGTTGAAGCTACTTCTGACAGGGGGCTCTGCCAGACGTTCCCAGCAGACCCTCAAAACACGTTTGGGCCTACCAGGCCTGACCGGCATCCTCCCCCACCATCGGAGCCAACTCACCACCAGGTGGTGATCAGTTGACAGCTCCGCCCCTCTCTTCACCCGAGTGTCCAAGACATGTGGCCGCAAGTCCGACGACACGACCACAAAGTCGATCATCGAACTGAGGCCTAGGGTGTCCTGGTGCCAAGTGCACATATGAACACCCCTATGCTTGAACATGGTGTTCGTTATGGACAATCCGTGACGAGCACAGAAGTCCAATAACAAAACACCACTCGGGTTCAGATCGGGGGGGCCATTCCTCCCAATCACGCCCTTCCAGGTCTCACTGTCATTGCCCACGTGAGCATTGAAGTCTCCCAGCAGTACGAGGGAGTCCCCAGAAGGTGCGCTCTCCAGCACCCCCTCCAGGGACTCCAAAAAGGGTGGGTACTCCGAACTGCTGTTCGGTGCATACGCACAAACAACAGCTAGGACCCGTCCCCCCACCCGAAGGCGGAGGGAGGCTACCCTCTCGTCCACCAGGGTAAACCCCAATGTACAGGCTCCAAGTCAGGGGGCAATAAGTATGCCCACACCTGCTCGGCGCCTCTCACCGGGGGCAACTCCACAGTGGTAGAGAGTCCAGCCCCTCTCAAGGAGACTGGTTCCAGAGTCCAAGCTGTGCGTCGAGGTGAGCCCGACTATATCTAGCCGGAACCTCTCGACCTCGCGCACTAGCTCAGGCTCCTTCCCCTTCAGAGAGGTGACATTCCACGTCCCAAGAGCCAGCTTCTGTAGCCGAGGATCGGACCGCCAAGGTCCCCGCCTTCGGCCACAACCCAACTCACACTGCACCCGACCTCCTTGGCCCCTCCCATAGGTGGTGAGCCCATGGGAAGGGGGACCCACGTTGCCTCTTTGGGCTGTGCCCGGCCGAGCCCCATGGGTGCAAGCCCGGCCACCAGGCGCTCGCCATCGAGCTCCACCTCCAGGCCTGGCTCCAGAGGGGGGCCTGCCTTTTCCATCCTTTAATATTTTTTTCTATTTGTGGTCCATTTTACAAAATCACTTGCTGTCAAATATTAATAGACATTACAAGGATTGATTAGAAGCGAGCATTAGTAAATGTATATAAGTTAAGGATCTCCTCCAAAGTTTAAAATCTTTAGTCTTCGAGATGGGGAGAATGGCCAAAAATTTGCATCATGATACATATAATTAAAAATGATCATGGTTGCTGTATATATCATGGTAAAATCTATCGGCATATGCTTTTCAGATTTAATCCAGTTTCTGTTGGTCTAGTTTCACAGGTTAACAGTGAGTAGCTCTACTGTTCTATGGTGAGGCTTCTTTTCATATGTGCAATTTTAATCAACTGAAGTAATTCCAAAAAATGGTTTACCCAATTTATTTCCTTACGGAGACATTGGCTTGCACAAAGATTTACAACATGTTCCCAATAAAAGAACCGGCAAGCAAATAAGGCTTACTCAATGCCAATTTTATGCATACAGATTAGCAATGAGGAATACATTTAGTATTTTGCATTCTAGTGGCAAACTACTCCAACAGTACATCTTAGATGTGTATGTTAAAACAGAGGGCGTGCGTCTCAACTATCTCAGATTACATCAACAAGATCTGCGCAATGAACAATACAAAGGACTATCAGACGCACTGCAAGCAAATGCTGAAAATAACAACGTACGCGTAGGCAAAATGATATTACCGTCCACATTTCCAGGAAGTCCAAGATACATGCAACAAAACTATCAGACTGCCATGACCATAGTATGTAAATTCGGAAAGCCCGATTTATTTATCACTTTCACATTTAATCCTGCTTGGCTGGAAATTCTACATGCACAGTGGGATACCCAAAGACCAGAGCACAGACCTGATATTGTAGTACGAGTAGATCTTTCGACTCATTATCTGTCGTCTCCACCAAAACACCTATTCACAACTGCGTCTTTCAAGAAGTATTTATTTCTTCTTGATTTCTGAATTCCTTTCTCACCGTTTTCCGTTCCTATTCTTACAGGGCTTTGGCTAGTTCCAAAATATTTGTATTGTTCAAAATAAAAAAAAAATAAGAAGAACTGAAGTAGAAAAAAAAACATATTCCACACACCTTTTAACATACAGAATATTGGAAACTGTGTACTGTATTGACAATACTAGACTGACAATATATAATAATTGCAAAGAACTATTCTTCCCACTTTCTCTGGTTTCCCATTGGCCAAAAATAAGCAACCCTAACTAAACTTTAACAGTGCCTTTCAAAACATCTTTGTGAACATATAGAGAAAAAAGTAAAATGTACATCTACTGTACATTTACTAAATACTACCTCGGCAGAGGTTATCAAAACAAGCCATACAATACAGGCTACTAAAGAAAGCTTTCACACTACAGAGATATGACCTTGAGTGCATACATTTCAATTTTTAAAATCCTCTTTCTACACAAATCAATGTTGGTGGACAATTTTTTAAAAGATATACTAATGAAGAAATACCCTTATTTGTACTAAACAAAACTTCAATTCCATTGCTTTCTAACCTTTAGGATACACAGCATTTCAACATTCATGGATCAAAACATGTAAAAAATAACGCATCTTATTGCTTACTTATACATTTTTTTTATTTGTGCTTAAACTTTTCCACTAATTTTGAAAAAACTCTGTAATGCCCACTACTTTCCTTTGGTGTCATAAGCAAGTGCTAAATTTGCTCAATGGTTAATGCAGGCCTACCATAATATAGTTACAGATTGTGGAAAGTACCTGTATTAAATTACATCACAGATTTATTTGTTGCTGGTAGCACTGAATATCTCACTGGTTTTGTAGTACTTTATTTTCCTAATTTTTACATGTCTGCATAATGTTTACTTGCGCAATCATTTAACATTTGTAAAATTCATACATGAACATTCTGCAGAAAGCATGTTAATTGATAACTGCACAAGTTTGAACGGGCTTCTTCAGAAATCTATAGATATGTTTTAACAAAAAAAAATGCAATGTTTTGTTATCATATCATACAGTATACAAAACATGATGCAACAACCTGAGTTACAGCAGACGAAGGACTGACACACAGACACAAGCAGCTATTTAATAGTCCTTGAAAGGTCTCTTTATTGTCCCTTTAAGAAAGGACCCTGGGCAACTCTTGTAGTTACCCTTGGGAGATGAAGCTCTTCCTCTTCCTCTTGAGAAGAGACAGCTGTCCTCACATGCCTTCACACTGCACTGGACTCCTTCCTTCTTTTTTTGAGTATGCGTTGGACCATCTGGCCTGCTACACTGTTCATTGCATCTCCTTCTAAGCTCTTCCAGCATGCACGGCTCCACCCTCACACCTGTATAGCCTCATCCTGCCCTTCTCTCACAGGTCACGTTGCTACAATAACAACTCAAAATACAATTTTTAACAGTAATCAAACAAAAGTACCTGTTCCCTACTACCATCTGATTCTACTGACCAAGATTATTATTGTACCATGCATTTTCTGCAAAACACAACATTTATATATAAATTTAATCTCTGAAACAAACACACTTTCAGTTTTATGACATGTAGGGCTGTTCAATTATTTATTTGCATGTGAACATTTATATTTAGCTATGGCAAGTTAAAGTCTGTGAGGACTTTCATCTTCACAGTTGTACTGGCAAATAATTTCCAGGAGGATAATTAACAAAGGAGGCTTTTTGATCAACCATGGTTAAAATTATACACAAAAAAATTCTACCCATTGACAAATCTCTACCAGTGTACTACACAACCCTAACTGTCATGCTGCTGGAATAATTTTTAGGCTAGTTTTAGATTCTCAAAAATAATGGCCACAAATTCTGCTGAAGTATTCACAATTATATGGTACAACCTGTTTTAATAGCAACAAGGTGCTCAGGCCCTTAAAATGAATAATAGTCTCAAATCATATAATATTTCATCCTCTATACTTTCCAGCAAAATAAAAAAAAAAAATTCAGCTTCAATATGTCTGTCTAGAACACACTGCCCCAGAACCTTTATTCCACACACAGATGATATTTCTACCAACTTCACATAATTCATGTTCTTTTCTTAGAGCCTAAGTTTCTTTCCTTCCCACCTACTGTTTCGATGGAATTTCTAAATTTATTTCTGACAAACGGCTCATGCACCTTGGCAGTGATTATGGCAAAATATTCCTAAAGACCATTTTAATGTTAACCTACAGTTCTTCGAGAAATTATGAAGCATCTTCCATTATGCTCATGTGGTGAATTCTGTCAGTGTAGAGATCTAGGCACTAAGCGCTGGGAGGCTTGGAGATAGGCAGCCAGAAGTTGCAAACACAGAAACACACCACTGATCACTTAAAAGCTGCTCTATCCACAAATGGAAAAGGTTCTTTGTAACTTTAAGGACTCCAGATCACGACTGGCATGTAGCACTTGGCCTTGACACCACAGAATGAATTTCCAGACTGAGATAGTGAAGCAGGATGCCCTTAAACTGCTATCAATGCTGAATTTTCTCCATTTATACATAATCCATTTACTGTGAAGAAGTTGAGTTTAAATCCCTTACACACTACCTTGAAACCCTAATCAGGCAAATGGGTGTCAGTAATCTTACTGCCATGGGCCCCAGAAGCTATTTTTATATTGGTATTCAGTTTTATCCCTCATCTGGATATCAAACTAGGTCAGTGTCTTATCTTTGAATTGATATGTCATTCAAGAGACATTTTAACAATCTGTTTTTACTCTGCACCTGGATTGGGACACAAAATGTAAATTGTAATTGGTTTAGAAGAGGATTATACCAGAGGTGTGCTAATTTTTAATGTCCCAGAAAACAGCTAACTTTGACCACCACAAAATACAGTCATCATTAAAATGAGGATTAGACTGCCATATGTGCACAAAACATAAAAGATATAAAACTTTTAAAATGGTGTTACTTTCTAGCTGCACTATAAAACACAGAAATTTAAAGCATTCTTAATGTATTTAACATACGATAATTTCTGAAATTACAGGTTGTGATGAGCAAGAACTTACCAAAAAACACTTCATATAAATAAAAATTATTGACGTGTGTGCCCTTTAACAAATGATCTGCTGACGAAATTCACACATTCAAGAAGCAGACTGAGCAGTTTGACATTTAATCATTATGGTTTCAAGTTACAGATAAAATCTAACAGGAAATTCTAAAGTTCATTGTGGACATGGTAGGGATTATAAGACCAGTCTTTACGTTATGGCTTCACACTACCATTTTAAAACAAGTTCATGCTGTACTTGACCTATTACATTTTGAAATATCAGTACTCATGTTATTGCCAAGGAGTAAGTGACCCGAATGTTAATTCATCAACTCAGATTGGAAAGTCAGAGCTAATTTAATATGTGGCAGACAGGAGTTTTTTTCCTTAATGTAACAACAAATGGTTGGTTATTGGCTTGTGAGGATATATAGGCTTGGGGAAGGATTTCAGCGCAAGATTTACGATAATGAAATAATCATCATGGACTGATTTATCTTACCACGTGCATATAACTAACATTTACTGATAGGTAACTGAAAAATAAATTCTGCTAAAAAATCAATATTAAGAATAAAAATTGAAGCATTATTACAATGGTGCTACATGAATTGCAGAATACCAAGATCACACTGGATATTTTTTTGCTTTGTCAGGTTTGTGACATTTGCTGTTGTGAGATTTTACTTTGTATCATAGTATGGAGGAGACATCGCCCGATTAATATTACTGTGTATTTAATAAACAATTTATATTCAAATATCAAGTGTCACAAACTACAGATGCTTTAATTATTTCACTTCTCTTCTTACATTTCTTCCAACTTTAAAGCTATCTTTATGAAATTGAACTTATCAATTTCAGATTAATCCATTTTTTCAAATTAATTTCAGTTGCCTTTGATCTGTAAGTGCTTAGGCTTTGTTACTGCTTATGTTTGTGAACATAGGTTTGGAATGACTTTAACTGCAGTAAACTGGAGACTGCCTCCCATTCGCTCTTGTACCATTCAACAAGTGTGGTATGTAGTTTTACTTTTAAATCGACCTATTTAATTTGTCTTTTTTTTATCTCTTAATAGATAATTCAGTATTTTTCAAGTCAGAGTTATTTCTTCACAACCACAATATACATTAGTTTGCCACATGATATTACATTCAGAAGTGAAGAGTATTTTAAATTGTAAAAAAACAACTAACTCATTTGTGTTTTATAATGGAGTTTATGGATATTGGGTTCCCATTATAAAGAAAAGCCTTATAACGTTTAGAATATGTCCATGTTTCAAGCCAAAAATGTTACTGAGTAATGATCCATGTCTTGTGATTACACACAAGTTGCAAAACAGTTGTGCATTTTGTCGTAAGAAAGAAAAAAAATCAAAAAAGAAAACCACTGCTGTTAGATTTAGCCATCTTAAAAGACTGGCTGTGCACCTCACTTTGCCAAGTTTGTCTTCCTCCACAGTTTCATTTCAGCCTCATTGTGTTACTGTTCTTGCTGCAGCCTGCAGAACAGGAAGGAAGTGCTTGGACTCAGGGTTGTGGATTCACCTCGGTAAGTCACTGACAAGTGCTTTTATTGATATTATTGAATGTCCACGACAAGATGTAGATTGCTGTCTCAGTTCTGTAGAAAATTAGACAATAATAACTGAAAAAAGTCACACAAACACTTATATTCATTCACTATATGGAGGATTCCATATGTGCTTCAATGATAGAGAAGTGGTAAGGAGTGAACAGACATTGTAGGCATTCTTTCATCCACCAAGCATTGAAATTAGACAATAATAACTGAAAAAAGTCACAAGTGTAAACCAAGATTCACACATTAGACAAAGTAGTGTATTTGGGATTTTGTGTCAGGTACCAACTAAGTCAGTGAATTTTACAATTTTATAAAAATAAATTTTGCAGATTAAAATACTTATTTGTAGAATATTTAATTGAGCTGCACACAAAGACAGTCTTCTTCCTCCTCCTCCTCTTCATCTTCTCCCACTTCTGTGTGCATTTGATGTGTTTAATAAACCTTTCTTCATATAGCTTGATCCTGTACCACCTCCTCAGTCAAAATCTTTTCCTTCAAATCTTCTTTTACTTTATCCATCCATCTCTGTTTTGGCCTCCCTCACTTTCTCTTCCTACTTACTTCCATTACCATCAATCTTTTGCTCACATATTCATTGTCGCTCATCATCACATTTCCATACTACTTTAATCTGCTTTCCTGTACTTTCTTTTATTGTACCTTTGCTAGTATCATTTTCTTTTTTGTAACTCCACAAATCTATCTCAACATTTTCATTTCTTCCACATTTAACCTCTTCTCCTGCACCCCCTTTACTCAGCTCCAAACATCACTGCTGGTCTTGCAACGGTCTTAAAAACTTTTCCTTTAATCTCTGTCTTAAGCCTTTGATTACACAGGTATCCTGAAAACTCCTTTCAATTGTTCCATCTTCACCGCACTCTATGGGTTATGTTCCTCCATTCCTCTGGTATTCTCTCCTGTTCATAGATCTTCTGCATTTGATTCCAGAACACATCTACTCCCCTGTAGCAGTAGAGGTATCGATCCACCTCTTGAACCCTCAGGTACCACTCCAAACACCAGGTAAAAGTACAAGACTTCTTTATTTTATAATAGTACAGTGCACCAAGCACCCTCCACTCCACACTACTCATATACTTAATTCTCCAAATACAAACCAATCCTCCTCTCCCAGACACTTCGCCACCCTACCTCCCAGCTCAGCTCAGTGTACTTGGCTTTCCCAGAGTCCTTTATATCCCCTGACCCGGAGGTGTTCCTGTTCCATTACCCACAAGTCCTTATTCCTTCCGGGTCAGGGTAGAAGTCCTTTTCTTCAACCTGGAAGTACGTCATCTCTCCTGTTCACGTGATCAGGATGTACTTACAGGTTATAGGGCACATAAGAGTCCACGAGCCTCCCTACAGCGACTCCCGGTGGACCCCAGGGTATCCAGCAGGGCTGTGTGTAGAAACTACAAAGTCCATGAGGCCCTGCTGGAATTCGGGGCACGTCCACGCTGTCAGAAGAGCTCCTCCTGGCGGCTTGGGGGTGAGGGCCGGAATATGAAGCCGGCCATCCATCACATCCCCTTTCTCCTGAAGTCTTTCACACTTGAGCTGGTACTTCTTCTGTTCCTGTGGCATTTCCATTTTTCATTTTTTTCCTTTACTTCCTCCTTGTCTATTCTTAGTACTAGCCCTTCATCTGGGACTCCTTTCCCAAATACTACTCATGGATTTTCTTCCATCTGTTCTTGATACTATCACGCTTATTCAGGAGACAGTATTATTTATTAGAGTTTGAGGTAGCAAAACTAAAAAAAACTCAGTTTTCCACTTATACTAATAAAATATTCAATGTTTAGGTTGCATTGAAACCATTATCATTAAATGATTTTGACAGTTAAATTCAATAGAGGTTATGGCAAAACTTTGCACTATAATAACTTATACCTAATTTGTAGTAGAGTAACAAAGTTCACCCAGTAATATCAGTTCCAGGGAAGAAGTTAGTACTAGTACAATAACATCACAAGGTATTGTGCACAACCAGAACTAAAATCTCTTGTATATGAACAATTTACAATTTTCACCTAACCCAACCTGCAAGTTTTTGGCAACCCACAAGGATCCAGGGGGAAGGGGTATGGTTCTCTATACAGTCAGTGCCTGGACCAAAATTTGATAACTTGCAAAGCTAACATAAATAGAACCTTGGCAAGAATTAAAATCCAGACCATTGGATATGTTGTAAACACTGTGCTAAAGCCTATTTGTTTGTAATAATGTCTCTTACATCACAAAAAAGAAACAGCACAGCCATAATTTGTTGGGTGGCATATCAACATGTACTTAAGATAAAAGACATCTTCTATTCCAAATGCCAAAATGGAAACACGGCGTATGATGTTTAATTCAATCTAAATAAAAAAAAGCAAAAGCTTGAATTCAGCTTTCTTTAGAATACTGTCATGTAAACAAGAATGAGACAATATGGTTTCTTAAATAATAATTCTGTAATACACAGTATGCCACTGTTTCATGTAAACTACTATGAATATTATTATACATTTTCAAATTAAATTTACAGAAAATGCAAAACCAAAATAAAGCAAGCTATAATAAAAGGGTTGTGAACTATGGGACAATATATAAATTGATATTAATGAAAACATTTAAAAAAACCAGAAGCTTTTTCTTCATTAATCTTTTGTCCTTCATTGTCCACAAAAAATGTAACAAAATATTCAGTAAACTAAGTGACATAAACTCCAGTTCAATTGGCTGTTCAGCGGAGCTGCTGAAGAAGAAATATGTGTGTTTTGCAGATTTTTTCATGGAAAATTACTCTGTTGTAATGAATTTTACAGATAAAAGGGACTTCACTGTAATGAACTTTTTATTAACAATATTTCTATTGGAAATTTCATGTATTTTGTCAGTTACAAGTAGCCCCCCCCTTTAAAGCCTGCAAATGTAAATGTACATGCAAAGCAGTGCTTGAGGTGGATATACATAAGTGCTGGTATCCTATGTATTACACTGATGTAGTAACGTGAAGAATAAGGAGGATTTTCCCAATAGCTATTCAAGTGCCACTGTCTAAAACTGATGTTTCTCCCTTGGAGTTTGCAGAACTGCAATCGAAGATCAGGGATGACAGTGGGGTCAGTTTTCAGCACCATGACTGGGATTACAAATATCCAAGATTAGACCATTGGGCTTTGTAACTTCCTCAAGCTTCGCAGAACTTTCTATTTCCATTCTTCCATTTACAATGTGATCACAACTGTCCAGGTTCCCACCTTGTATTTAGTCATTTGTCCACCCTGTTGGTTAGTGGTGCTATTCACTTTTGCTGCGTCCTTCATTTGCATAAAGCACACTCTTGGCATAGAACATGTAAGTTAATAAAATGACATTTTATTATTTACTATTGTTGAGATTGTGGGGCATTTAGTTTTTCTGTTGGGTTGAGGGGAATATCTTTTCTTTGTAGATACCTATTGACCAAGGTGTACCACTCAACCAAATTTCACTTTTTTAAGTAAACAGCAAATAGTGTGTCTCTTGATGAGTGAGTAAGGGAGTCAACTTTGCATTATACATGTATAGCTTTATGATTACACACTAATTTCTGATATATTACATATCTCTCTGTACCTTTTGAGTGATTCTGCAGCAGAAAATGCCTTTGGCCAGCCTATCCTATTTTCCCCATGTAGGACCTGTCGATGCAGGTTACTGAGTTCCACTGTGTCATAGTCAAGGAGTCCCAAACGGCCTGTAATTGGGAAAAAAGAAAAATTTACTGCCATATACTGTATAGCATTAATGACTTTAGTGACAATGGTTATCATGCTTTTATTTCCATCCATCCATCCCTCCATTATCCAACCCGCTGAATCCGAACACAGGGTCACGGGGGTCTGCTGGAGCCAATCCCAGCCAACACAGGGCACAAGGCAGGAACCAATCCCGGGCAGGGTGCCAACCCACCGCAGGACACACACAAACACACCCACATCAAGCACACACTAAGGCCAATTTAGAATCGTCAATCCACCTAACCTGCATGTCTTTGGACTGTGGGATGAAACCGAAGCACCTGGAGGAAACCCACGCAGACACGGGGAGAACATGCAAACTCCACGCAGGGAGGACCCGGGAAGCGAACCCGGGTCTCCTAACTGCGAGGCAGCAACGCTACCACTGCGCCACCGTGCCGCCCTGCTTTTATTTCTACATTTCAAATCTAAACTTACTGACCAAGATCAGAAATACATTTGCCTATCTACACAACCATGGCATATAAAATGATTAATGTAGAATTTCTTACCAATGCCTGCAGAAGCAAGGTATTGTGCCACTGGGCAACCTAGACCCCCACAACCAACAATAAGGACAGATGTCTTCAACAGATTTACCTGGCCTGCAAAGACAAAACAAAAGAAGAATAACGAGGATGGTAAAAGAATGTGCTGAAATAGCTCCTTTAGATCCTATTGTATGAAGTAAGCAATTCATCTGGAAACCCAGTATGGTTAATTTGATAAGCAGAGTTAATCTGTGTCATAAAATACACCTCAGGTAAGAAGATCTGAGGCACAAAATAAAGGCTTAAGTAGATGTGGAGTTGCACCATATATAACCTTACTTTGGAAAACTACACAATGGCAAAAAATCTGGCCATGAGTTCAGTTAGCACTATGGTGAATTTATATTTATTTTAAACTTTGTAAAATGTGTTATATCAGTCAAAGATATGCATTAAAAGCCTTCAAACCAGTGTTTTGTAAAATCACCACTTTCCTGACATTCATTTTGAAGAACAGATTGAAGAACAGTTATACATTTTATATAGTATTGATATATACAGTGTATCCGGAAAGTATTCACCACGCATCACTTTTTCCACATTTTGTTATGTTACAGCCTTATTCCAAAATGGATTAAATTCATTTTTTTCCTCAGATTTCTACACATAACACCCCATAATGACAACGTGAAAAAAGTTTACTTGAGATTTTTGCAAATTTATTAAAAATAAAAAAATTGAGAAAGCACATATACATAAGTATTCACAGCCTTTGCCATGAAGCTCAAAATTGAGCTCAGGTGCATCCTGTTTCCCCTGATCATCCTTGAGATGTTTCTGCAGCCTAATTGGAGTCCACCTGTGGTAAATTCAGTTGATTGGACATGATTTGGAAAGGCACACATCTGTCTATATAAGGTCCCACAGTTGACAGTTCATGTCAGAGCACAAACCAAGCATGAAGTCAAAAGGAATTGTCTGTAGACCACTGAGACAGGATTGTCTTGAGGCACAAATCTGGGGAAGGTTACAGAAAAATTTCTGCTGCTTTGAAGGTCCCAATGAGCACAGTGGCCTCCATCATCCGTAAGTGGAAGAAGTTCAAAACCACCAGGACTCTTCCTAGAGCTGGCCGGCCATCTAAACTGAGCGATTGGGAGAGAAGGGCCTTAGTCAGGGAGGTGACCAAGAACCCGATGGTCACTCTGCCAGAGCTCCAGAGGTCCTCTGTGGAGAGAGGAGAACCTTCCAGAAGGACAACCATCTCTGCAGCAATCCACCAATCAGGCCTGTATGGTAGAGTGGCCAGACGGAAGCCACTCCTTAGTAAAAGGCACATGGCAGCCCGCCTGGAGTTTGCCAAAAGGCACCTGAAGGACTCTCAGACCATGAGAAAGAAAATTCTCTGGTCTGATGAGATAAAGATTGAACTCTTTGGTGTGAATGCCAAGCGTCACGTTTGGAGGAAACCAGGCACCAAGTAAACTTTTTTCATGTTGTCATTATGGGCATGGCACCATCCCAACAGTGAAGCATGGCGGTGGCAGCATCATGCTGTGGAGATGTTTTTCACCGGCAGGGACTGGGAGACTAGTCAGGATAAAGGGAAAGATGACTGCAGCAATGTACAGAGACATCCTGGATGAAAACCTGCTCCAGAGCGCTCTTGACCTCAGACTGGGGCGACGGTTCATCTTTCAGCAGGACAACGACCCTAAGCACACAGCCAAGATATCAAAGGAGTGGCTTCAGGACAACTCTGTGAATGTCCTTGAGTGGCCCAGCCAGTGCCCAGACTTGAATCCGATTGATCATCTCTGGAGAGATCTTAAAATGGCTGTGCACCGACGCTTCCCATCCAACTTGAAGGAGCTTGAGAGGTGCTGCAAGGAGGAATGGGCGAAACTGGCCAAGGATAGGTGTGCCAAACTTGTGGCATCATATTCAAAAAGACTTGAGGCTGTAATTGCTGCCAAAGGTGCATCGACAAAGTATTGAGCAAAGGCTGTGAATACTTATGTACATGTGATTTCTTAGTTTTTTTATTTTTAATAAATTTGCAAAAACCTCAAGTAAACTTTTTTCACGTTGTCATTATGGGGTGTTGTGTGTAGAATTCTGAGGAAAAAAAATGAATTTAATCCATTTTGGAATAAGGCTGTAACATAACAAAATGTGGAAAAAGTGATGCGCTGTGAATACTTTCCGGATGCACTGTACAGTACATGATGCTTTTACTACTGGTTGGGATCATGAGGTGGTAGAATGCAAAGGAGCAACTAACATTCTTACACACAAGCAAACAGTGCTACAGTGGCTTAATTCTCTACTGTGAATAATCTGAATATATATTTTTACATGGGCTTTCTTCAAAGATTCACAACTTACTAAGTAGCAGACCAGACTAGACCATGTGGAGAATGGCAGCAGTACTTCTTCCACATTGATCCACAACATAGGTATCAAACTGGATACCCTACAATACTCCTTGTTCACCTATTAATGTGTGGTCAGACTCAACTCCATCATTAAATTTGCTGATGACACCACTTTCATAGGCCTAATCATCAACATTGACAAAGCAATTTACAGAAAAGAGGTTTGTCCTGTAATATATGCTGGTAACCCAGCTGCCCAGCTCAGGACCACAAAGCAGTACAGATGGGGTGAAGGCTGAACAGATTGTTACTGATATACAGGTATACCTCCCTCAATTCCACCATATAACAGATAGCAACAATTCTATTTATCTTTCTAAGTCACTATGTGTAACAGAAGCGTGTTAATATAAAAATGTCAACATAATTATAGTAAGAAAGGTATGTCTGCTGTTCACTACTGTACTGATTTAGTACACATCCTTCATATGACATGTTTTGAAACAGTCATCAAGGCACAGCCTGATGTTGCAACTAGTATAGTAGAAGTGTGTTTCTCTGTGTACTTTTCTTATATTATTTTTACTTACATTATGTCTGTTGATTGCAGATGACAGGGTAGAATGTCAGTACCTGATCTACACAAGTGTGTCATTGTAGGCTCCCACAGTACAAGGCTTTGTGACTTACACATTTCCCCTGAAGGTTCTGTTTTACAGTGTCACATGCATCAGTTTCACTACCTGTTTCAACATTTGATGACCAATTCACATTGTCATTACTACCTTTCGATTCAACTAATGGACCAATTTCTATTTATTTTAAAACTTGCTTTATAGCTTTTCGTTCACATGCCATTATGTTTTTTCATTAAAGGTGCCACTACTCTCATGAATATTGATGAGCTACCACAGAAAAGCAGAAATGACAAAACAATGATATTTTGGCAGCATGATGTCATTACATCCACTAGATGGCAGCAGAATACTGTCCCAAGTATTATTTGTGCTTAATGCTGTCTATGCCATCAAAACAGGTTTCCATATGCATTATTGTTGCATTCAATGTATATTTCATCCACTGTTTCTTTTGTCCACTGTTGGAATTGTACTACTGTCACTAATCAGAGAGAAACTAAGAAATGCCATTGTACTATATATACATGACAGTAGTGTGTTAGATTTTCCATAGTAATCAGTAGAGTCTAGTTGGCTAACCACTGAAATCATAATCTGGTACTATGGAATATACAATACATTAAACATTTCATCAGTTAGGATGTGCATACCTTAATTAGTTTAATCACAATATACACAAATATGCAGTCTAAAGCAAAACCCATTCCATCATCATGTATTCCTATTCAGAATATTTTCCACTAAACACCCACTCGTTTTAAAGTGCTCACCAATCTCCCATTGGCCTTAGTGCACACCTGCAGACTGCTAGGAGCTGTAGCCATCTCAGTAACATTTACATATATTAATCTCACTCATAGGCTTGTTTATTAAACAATAATTCTGTATATGGCAGCACTGTACTATAAGGGCCAAAATAAACTGATGATTTCATTTTCCCAATTTTATGGGTCCCAGTTAACCTATAAACTGACATGAACTAAGAACAAAATGTTGCTGGCTTATACTGTTCCCATCTTGAACTCAGTCGATTCACATAGTATCAGCAACTGGCACTACTTGGTTCATTGTCACTGAGATGATGGATCACACAGACACGCATTTACGCTTGTATGTGGTTATAGTTTATTAGTTTCTTAAGAAACTCTCTGCCCTCTCTTTCATTATTTTGAAACTTCCATTCTGTAAAGTACTCATAGACTTGCCACCTTCCAGTCAGGCCTGTAAAAACAGCTCTCTGTACTGTACTACAATATTTTCTTGTGAACTCACTAATGGGCACAGAATAATTCACAACACCATAACATGTTTTACATTTTTCCACCATATTTTTGACTTTCAGGCTTACAAGACGCCCACAGAGTTTATTAGGGGGTCACAGAACCTCCCTGGGATGCTGTATTATACAAATTGCATGACAGTAAACTTGAACTTTAATTTACTTTAAGGAAATACATATTTACAGCAGTCTTGAAGGTCAGCATAACTGTTATGATCAAAAACGTTCCCTAGATGATGTTTTTCTTGTACTGCAACTTTTATTTTCCCTCTTACACTTGCAATTTTAATTTTTGTATAGACTATTTAGACTTTTGAACCACATCCTCAAGATTCATCAGTTAATTTGAGCTATTGCTGGGTTGAAGTCAGTCAATACAGTCATGTGAAAAAGTAAGTACAACCCATGAAAATACATGGCTGTAGCTATTGATATTCTTGTCTTTTTCAAATCAATCACCTAGTTAGAATGGTGTTTTTATTTCTCACTATAAGCCACATACACGGTATATACAGTATGAACTGGGGTTGCATGATGGTACAGCACCAGAACCCCATATTTAAATTCTGGTTTCTCTGCACGTTCACCTTGTGTCTGCATGGGTTTTTCCTGGGTACTCAAGCTTTAATCCAACGTACCAAAGATGTACATATTACATTGATTGGTAGTTGAAAACTGGTCTGATGTGAGCGACTACAGGAATTATATATGCCCTGTAGTGTACTGGCATACCATCCAAGACTGATTCCTTACATCTGCTTGATAACACCAGGATTTACTCTGGCCCTCTGCATCCCTGAATTACATAAATGGATATGTTAGAATAAATGAATGGAAAACTGACGTTTAAAATAGACACCTAACAACTGCTGCTAAACACGGGAGGTTTTTTATTATTTACAGTAAAAGAGTCACTGCTGGAACAATAAAACTACATAAAAAGGATACTTCAGATGTATGTGGTACAACTATTCAGGTACTTATGAGGAATTAGCTCTGAAAGTCACATCATAGCATTTATACACATCATCAACTTGAGATGATCCAAAGCGCCAGGTAAACTAATCCAGGTAGTATCATTTACACCATGTAAACGGAGTTACAGGCTTTGACTGCTTATCTGCATAGCTTTTAGATTTACAACACAAGAAACACTTGTGAAGGTTTAAGTGTTCTCCAAACTAGTACTACTCTGCCTTTGGAGCTGTGTGAAATTCTAAACAAAAACCCCACATTTTTTGATGAGGTAAGCGAGTGAGTACTATTGCACATGATATTACTTCTCAGATAAACTTGAAATTACTGCAACCAAATGACACCAGTTCATCCTCCACCTGACTACTACAATCATGTTAGCAAGTTACACTCACAGTAAAACACTTTTAAGGACTGCAGATTATAAATGAATATATGAGAGAATTGTTTTGCGGCTGACATAAGCTTAAACAGTAACTAGAAAATGATGGTGACTTCTGCCAGTTTCTTCCAAGAAGCAGTCGCTGTGAGATACTGTTTAAAGATATATGGCAATCAGAATTTGCTACATCTGCATATAAGATTGACAATCAAACAGGTCCTGAAAGTAATTTCTAGTGGTGTTTCACAGCTTTGAGCCACTGTTAAAATGAAACCTTCTGCATCTGACCTGTCTTACTGGTATTGAAAAAGCTCTGATGTCTTTTGTTAGTTGTCTGGCTGATTGTCTACTAGATAATGAAAAAGAAATGAAAGTCAGAAAAGAGCAGGGGAAAAATGCCTTGCAACATGTTTCATAAAATATTAAAATTATTCTTTTGAGGGCATCCATTAGTTGATGCTGTGTTTTTCAACATTAGTCTTCAAGGGCAATGGTTTTCTTTTTAATCATATTATTCATCAAAAGCAGTTTACTGCATTTAATTGATCTTCAATAATTTACTTTTGCTTTAAAATACTTAGAATAACACACTACAGTTGTTCTTCATGCCATGTGATGCGCCTTAATTATTGTTTTCAAAAGCTACATACAATGCCATAATTATACTAATAATACTTTTAAAATATTAAATTTAACTTATTTTACTATAGTGGAATTTAGACCTATGTATGAAGACTTGTTTAACTTGGACAAAGTAATATTTTCAGTACAGTTAATGAGACTTTTCTAGTTATCACTAGGTAACAATGACAGCTGAACAAAAATTTTAAAATAGTCCCCCAAGTAAAAAGAAATGAACAAAATACCCTCTTCATTTTTAATCTCAATTATAGTTTAAATAACATAAAAAATACCATAGCTACATACAGGAACTTTGTTTATATTTTTGAAGAACTACATCAATATAACAAACCTGCTTAATCCAATTCATGGATTGTAAAGGACCGGTATAAATCCAGCACAAATTATAGCACTGGGAACAAGGCCAATAAACAGCACTGGAAAGACTGCCAGTCCACTGCAGAGCCCACTCACCCCAACATTAATACATATACTCACAAAAGGTCAATTTAAAAGTATCATTTAACCTAAAGTGCAGATCACTAGAGAAGAGGCACAAATAAAACTAACATACCCAGAAGAAAACACACACAGATAAGGAGACATTGTGCAGACACTACACAGACAATGTCCAGCAATAGGATTCAATGCACTACACAGACAATGTCCAGCAATAGGATTCAATGACATTTATTTTGTGAGGCAGCAGTGCTACTCAACCCACTACTGTGCCACCCAAACATCACTCAGTAAATGAAATTAAAAACATTTTGTTTAAAAAAATA
The DNA here is from genome assembly GCF_900747795.2 of Erpetoichthys calabaricus. NCBI lineage: Eukaryota > Metazoa > Chordata > Cladistia > Polypteriformes > Polypteridae > Erpetoichthys > Erpetoichthys calabaricus. The sequence goes on along the minus strand of NC_041396.2, from coordinate 161,233,626 downwards.
CCAAAAAAAAAATTATGGACTGAACAAACAACAAAGAACATCCATAAAGATCATCTAGGGATAATTACTCGTACGTTTGTAGGAAAATGGAACATTCTACATAGTCATTAAATTAAACTGGATTCCCTAACATTTTAAAAAATAGCTTAATAAAATATCAGAAAAACTAACAGTATCCTACAGTACATAAGCATGTACTGAACAGTCTTATCATCTATAAAATATAATGGATGATTTAATATTATGTATAAGAACTATGAAGAAAACGAAAGAAAAAGGTGAACACAGACTTATCTGCCAGTCTTGATACCTTTGACTCCAAACTCTGGGAGAAGAAGCTGTCTACTATATCTCATAATCTCGTCATTGTTAAGTGAAGCCTTTTTACGAAGATGATCTAGTGCTGATGAAATATCCTCCATGGGATGCAAAGAGGCTGTGGTGTGTGAATCCTGTTAACATAAAGCAACATTAGTTCCAGCTGACCTACATCAGTTTCAACATGTTGTTCACTTCATATTTCTATTAGATGGATAAACAGCTTTCCTGTAAAACACTAACTGATATTTTTGTGTAAACAGTGGAGGTTTTGCTCCATATAAAACCAAAGACATTTCTGATTACCCATTTTATAAGTTTTAGTGGTACTTGTGTACTAAACGGACGGACGGCATGACAAAGGAAAAAGGTTGTGGCACCAAATTGAAGAAGGGAGGTTGCATAAAGTTCCCCCCTACCCATTTAAGTGTTGGGCTCCGTGAGGGAGATTTCACTGCCGTCCGTTTAGTACACAAGTACCATTTTAGTTTTAGCATAACTTCTTTAATTACTCTGTCTTAGCTGATCATGGACATGGCTTACTTTTTCATTTAAGCAGAGCTTAATTTAGTTAATGGGCACTGTAAAGGGTTAAACCATGTTGGGTCACTTCAGGGTTTATAGATTTGTGACAAGAGAGAGTCATTTGTTAAATTGCACTGCACTTTTTTCCAGCCCAATGAGGGTGCACTAGTCAAATTTACCAGCCAAAGTGGCACACTCCCATATTTAATTCATGTCACAAAACTGTTAGTGCCCATTACATATTATGGTTCAATGCATTAATGAGTGTGCCATGCCACGTTTGCCTGTAAATTTAGATAAGCGTATCTACATTGGATTAAGTGACCCAAAGTATTTACAGTGCCAATTAAATAACACACTTTGTCCAGTGCTGTTTATGTGGAAATGTTCCAAGGGTGCCAGTTAATCTGACTGGCATGCTCATGTTGGCCCAGAGAAGTTTAAAAAGCATATTCAAAGCGACTTACAACAGAGGTAAACATATTTGATCAGCATTAGGCTAGGGTCTGTTTGTTCAGCAAGTGTAATAGGACAAGTAACAAACGTTTATGGCTACAAGTGAAAAGAGGTAATACCTAATAATTTACTAGCAAAACATATACTCGATAAGGCAATTAAACTTCAACAACAATATTAAAAACTACAGAGTATTTTTTTCTTCTTCAATCAATTAGATATTCACAGAAAAGAAGGGTCTTCATTTACTTTTTATGTGTTAAATACATTGTGGCTGTCAACGGTACGGATGGAGGTGGGTAGCCTCTTCCACCAACTGGGACCTATTGAGACTTGATACCACGCAGGGGCGGCATCACCATGCGCTGTTCACTGGCAGACCTGACTGGGCGAGAAGGAGCATAGCACTTGTAATCTCTGTTTCACAAAACTGTAAACATTAAAGCGGCCTAGTCTTTACAACACTCATTAACAGCAAATATACTCAAAATATGGAATGCCAGTTTTCTGAATTACTGATCGATTTTAATAAGATATTAATGTTTACCTTTCAGAACATACTATCCTCTTATAACAAAGAATACGTTTCTGGTTCGCAAAAAAATATGCGAATAAGTAGCTGGCTATGAGTGAATAGGCAATTAACTTCAGCCTCGCCTCATTTAAAAGGCTGGTATGATACATTACTGCCCTGTACGTTTTAGGTGTACAGACGACATTTGTACAGAAATCAATTAGAAATACCTTCTGAAGCTTTTCAAGCTTTGCCTTCAAATCCGCGACTTCTTTTTCTTTTGCAGTTAATTCCGCTATGATTCGTGCAACATCCTGTTCCATGATCGTTTCGTAAAAAGTTCACTTAAAAGTTCAGTGGAAATAATGCTTTAAAACCTACTGAAAACAGCATCAACCTGCCTCTGTAGACAAGCTGTGCTTCACACATGCGGTTCTCTCAATCACGTGTTCAGTTGATACTTCTCGGCCACCGTAGTAGCTGTTTCATTAGCGTCCGTTTCTTTGCTGGCTAGGACGTGACGTTTCTCTGTTCACTTGCGTTCGGTTATCAGGTGAAACATAGTAACATTAGTTCAGTGGCCAATAGGCTTAAACACTGCAGTGTGTCAAATAAAGTCTGCAACAGTCAACTTGTAGTATGTATATAGCAGAAACACTGATTCATATCGTTCTGTATTTTGCTTTTACCAATTGATTGCATCGTTGTTAGTAAGTCCCTTTCGCTGGAGTTTGCCTCAATCGGTCTCGCCCTCGTCAGGGCTTAAATAGTGGTTTCATACGGTGGCTCCGAAAAGCAAAGCACAAATGAAAATGATTCCTAATGTTCTATAAGTAAACATATTTATTAAAAATGTCAAAATGTGCAAGTTGTTATCTCATGCATATTCAAAGAAGAAAGTAAAGAGATCATCAAATGTGTACTTAGGATGAAATTGATTGTAGTGGAAGTTCAACTTATCCATTCAGGTTTGAGTCCTGCCTTGCATACAGTGTTTGGGCCAAGAGTCGCTTTAACTAGATTAGATAATGGATGAAAGGATGAATAGAAGATTATATAATCACATAGAACTTTTATTCTGCCACCATGCGTGCAAAGATTGTAATGTCCACATTTCAAATATTGTGTATATTTTAGACATCAATACTATCATGTTATGTCCCCCAAGAGAGGCAGATACCAGAAAGGGTATAAATGGTCTGGCCCATAAACATACAAAATCATATTTATTGTGTAGTTCATCAAAATTGAGTGGTTGTAAACTAATGCTACAAAAAGCACTTCCCCTCTTTTAGAGCCAGAAGGAAAACACCTAAAAAATAAGGATCTTGAAATAAGGGCAAGTAGTGGCTCACCTCCCCTTTTCCCCCATTGCATTAATTTATGGTGATCACACTTCATTCACCCATAAATATGTGAATGGTATTTCATCAACATTCCTTTTCTGCCTGTGGCACCCCTATTTAAACCTGCTGAGGGAGTTACTAGAATTGTCTGCTGTTGCTCCAGATAGCTGGGCCACCCATTTTTAATTTCTGTTTTCACCTTGCCTGTTGTGACAGCTAGTGATGGGCAGAGTAAAGCCTTGTGAAACACCAAAACTTTTGAACCAACTGTGTCGAAAATCATGCAGAGTCTTCAAAGCATTTGACACTCCCCTCTCCAGTGACATCATCTAGTCATTTGTGTTAACAGTACAGAAACTGCCTAGAAAGTTTAATGACGTTCTGTGACACTTCTGTTACACTTTTGCTTTTTGCTGCTAAGGATTGGCAACAACGAGAAGGATTCATCAGCAACTTCTAATGTCTAATGTCTTAAAAAGTATAATTAATACCGACAGGCAGAATGTACCATGTGACAAACAAGAGTTTTAATAAAACATAAACACCGATCACTAGTATTGTTAGTCATAACACCAAATAAAAACCATCAGTCAAACCTTTAGTTTTATCATATACATGAAACAAGATGCACATTTATTTTTGATGTATCTTTATCAATTATAATATTTATAACAATAACAGTGATGATAATAATAAGAGGCTAAAGGGGAATGTTTATGAGAACATTAGAACATTATAACAATTTAGACAAGTTTGCCAGTCCTATCCACTTAGTTTCTCCATAATAACCTCAAGTCAAGTCTGAAAGTCTATAAAGTCTTACTGTCTACCACACTACTTGGTAGCATGTCTATGGTTCTCTGTGTAAAGAAAAACGTCCTAATATATGTGTGAAACTTACCCTTAACAAGTTTCAAACTGAGAACTGATGAACTCATTTTAAAATGACAGTCTTGATCCATTGTACTAATTCCCTTCATAATTTTAAACACTTCAATCATGTCACTTCTTAGTCCCTTTTGGTTAAACTGAAAAGGCTCAGTTCTTTTAATCTTTCCTCACAATTCATCCCCTGCACCCTTGAATCAGTCTAGTCGTTCTTCTCTGAATCTTTTCTAGCACTGCTATGTCCTTTTTGTATTCTGGAAACCAAAACATCACACAGTACTCCAGATGAAATCTCACCAGTGCATTATGAAGCTTCAGCATAACCTCCCTGGACTTGCACTCCACACATCGTGCTATGTGGCGGATAGCCGGGGCACTTACCTGGCCTGGACGGCCAAAGTGTGGAAGGACCGGGGAAAAGAGTATTGTCGGGACAGTTTCTTCCCCCGGGCTGATAGAGGGCAGCCCCCTTGGTCTTCAGTAGGGCCACGGGTTATGAGCATGGAGGTTCAACCCTGTTGGAACCTGTGGCCACCACCAGGGGCCACATTGACCTTTCCAGGGCCTTATTTGGTCACGCTTCCGCCACTCCTTAGGCTCGTTAAGGCTTGAAAAGCTCATTAGGCACCTGGAGTCCATCCAGGTGCCTTATAAAAAGGAGCCGTCTCACTCCATAAGGAGCCAGAGTTGGGAGGAGAGGACTAAGCCTGAAAAGGAGTGGAGGGAGAAGGACTGGTGGCAGAAGGGACTGAAAGGTGTTAGTGGTGCTGCGTTGTGCTTATGGGTATTGTCGACTGGTAAGAAACTGTAAATGAACGTGTGGTGTATGGCAAAACTTTGTCTTCTGCCTGTCTGTGTCTGGGTTAGGGTGGCGATACGCCCCCTAGTGGCTTACAATAACCTAACATTCTGTTAGTCTTCTTAATGGCTTCTGAACACTGTCTGAGTCCACTACAATTCCTAAATTCTTCTCATAAGGTATAGTTTATTTGTCAGACCTCCGATTGTATATTCAAACCCTAGCTTGGTTAGGGGCACTCCTTGGGGAAAAACAGCAAGACAGGAATTTGGGCAGGCAGGCAAGCAAGTGAACAGAGAGATGAAATAAGATGGATGATTATTCACTATTAAATATTAAGGTGCCAGTGGTTCTTCATAGTGATGCCATAGGGGAACTCTTTTTTAGTTCTCAAAAGACCCATCCACATGAATGTTCCAGAAAGAATCTTTATTTATTGAGATTTGTAACAAGCTCCATGAATAGATGGTAGTAGATTTGTGAAATACCAATATGTCATGGTTTTGAAAGGACTCTTGCTGCATGCAACAACACGGTCTAAATCCAGATTTTCTTAATCTGTAGGTAGCTTACCATTCAATAAACATTTTAGTTTTTTTTCCTATATATTAGGAAAACCTTTCAAAACATATTTAACCAACTTCATATGCAGGGAACCCTTCCCAGAATTAAATGGTGCTTTGTCAAGCAATAGCTCTACAGTGTGTCACCAGAAAGGCTGATAACGTATGGAGCATTTCCATCCTTTCCAGCTCTATGGAGAGTGCCCCCTGCCTATCTATCTATCTATCTATCTATCTATCTATCTATCTATCTATCTATCTATCTATCTATCTATCTATCTATCTATCTATCTATCTATCTATCTATCTATCTATCTATCTATCTATCTATCTATCTATCTATCTATCTATCTATAACATTCACTACAGAAAAACCCATAAGTGGCAGAGAAAATTAATTCTAAAATTAACAATGCCAGTAAACTTGGCACATGGTTATTACAGGTATGGTAAAAAAAGCTCTCTCTATAATGCTGAACATTTGGCTGCTTACACTTGTCCAAAATATTTAATGAGGTTGAAAATAAGAAGCAAAAGTAGTAATAATTGTCCATCCATCCATCCATCCATCCATCCATCCATCCATCCATCCTCTTCCGCTTATCCGAGGTCGGGTCGCGGGGGCAGCAGCTTGAGCAGAGATGCCCAGACTTCCCTCTCCCCGGCCACTTCTTCTAACTCTCCTGGGAGAATCCCGAGGCGTTCCCAAGCCAGCCGGGAGACACAGTCCCTCCAGCGTGTCCTGGGTCTTCCCCGGGGCCTCCTCCCGGTTGGACGTGCCCGGAACACCTCACCAGGGAGGCATCCAGGAGGCATCCTGATCAGATGCCCGAGCCACCTCATCTGACTCCTCTCGATGCAGAGGAGCAGCGGCTCTATTCTGAGCCCCTCCCGGATGACTGAGCTTCTGACCCTATCTTTAAGGGAGAGCCCAGACACCCTGCGGAGAAAACTAATTTCAGTCGCTTGTATTCGCGATCTCGTTCTTTTGGTCACTACCCATAGCTCATGACCATAGGTGAGGGCAGGAACATAGATCGACTGGTAAATTGAGAGCTTTGCCTTACGGCTCAGCTCCTTTTTCACCACAACAGACCGATGCAGAGCCCGCATCACTGCGGATGCCGCACCGATCCGCCTGTCGATCTCACGCTCTATTCTTCTCTCACTTCTGAACAAGACCCCGAGATACTTGAACTCCTCCACTTGGGGCAGGATCTCGCTCCCAACCCTGAGAGGGCACTCCACCCTTTTCCGGCTGAGGACCATGGTCTCGGATTTGGAGGTGCTGATTCCCATCCCAGCCGCTTCACACTCAGCTGCAAACCGATCCAGAGAGAGCTGAAGATCACTGCCTGATGAAGCAAACAGGACAACATCATCTGCAAAAAGCAATGACCCAATTCTGAGTCCACCAAGCTGGACCCCCTCAACACCCTGGCTGCGCCTAGAAATTCTGTCCATAAAAGTTATGAACAGAATCGGTGACAAAGGGCAGCCCTGGTGGAGTCCAACTCTCACTGGAAACGGGTTCAACTTACTGCCGGCAATGCGGACCAAGCTCTGACACCAATCGTACAGGGACCGAACAGTTCTTATCAGGGAGTCCGGCACCCCATACTCTCGGAGTACCCCCCACAGGATTCCCTGAGGGACACGGTTGAACGCCTTTTCCAAGTCCACAAAACACATGTAGACTGGTTGGGCGAACTCCCATGCACCCTCCAGGACCCTGCTAAGGGTGCAGAGCTGGTCCACTGTTCCACGACCAGGACGAAAACCACACTGTTCCTCCTGAATCCGAGGTTCGACTATCCGACAGACCCTCCTCTCCAGAACCCCCGAATAGACTTTTCCAGGGAGGCTGAGGAGTGTGATTCCTCTGTAGTTGGAACACACCCTCCGGTCCCCCTTCTTAAAGAGTGGGACCACCACCCCGGTCTGCCAATCCAGAGGCACTGTTCCTGATGTCCATGCGATGTTGCAGAGACGTGTCAACCAAGACAGCCCTACAACATCCAGAGCCTTGAGGAACTCCGGGCGTATCTCATCCACCCCCGGGGCCCTGCCACCAAGGAGTTTTTTGACCACCTCGGTGACCTTAGTCCCAGGGATGGGGGAGCCCACCTCTGAGTCCCCAGGCTCTGCTTCCTCATTGGAAGGCATGTTAATGGGATTGAGGAGATCTTCGAAGTACTCCCCCCACCGACCAACAAACGTCCCGAGTCGAGGTCAGCAGCGCACCATCCCCACCATACACAGTGTTGACACAGCACTGCTTCCCCCTCCTGAGACGCCGGACGGTGGACCAGAATCTCCTCGAAGCCGTCCAAAAGTCGTTTTCCATGGCCTCCCCAAACTCCTCCCATGCCCGAGTTTTTGCCTCAGCAACCACCAAAGCCACATTCCGCTTGGCTTGCCGGTACCTATCAGCTGCCTCCAGAGTCCCACAGGACAAAAGGGACCGGTAGGACTCCTTCTTCAGCTTGACGGCATCCCTCACCGCCGGTGTCCACCAACGGGTTCGGGGATTGCCGCCACGACAGGCACCGACTACCTTACGGCCACAGCTCCGGTCAGCCGCCTCAACAATAGAGGCACGGAACATGGCCCATTCGGACTCAATGTCCCCCACCTCCCTCGGGACATGGTCGAAGTTCTGCCGGAGGTGGGAGTTGAAGCTACTTCTGACAGGGGCCTCTGCCAGACGTTCCTAGCAGACCCTCACAACACGTTTGGTACTACCAGGCCTGACCGGCATCCTCCCCCACCATCGGAGCCAACTCACCACCAGGTGGCGATCAGTTGACAGCTCCGCCCCTCTCTTCACCCGAGTGTCCAAGACATGTGGCCACAGGTCCGACGACACGACCATAAAGTCGATCATCGAACTGAGGCCTAGGGTGTCCTGGTGCCAAGTGCACATATGAACACCCCTATGTTGTCAAATGTGCAGATCAGAGTGTAATTTTTAGTGCCATGTCTAATTTAAATGCAACACGTTGCTACGCTCAGGATCCATGAAAAAACATGAATGTATTAAACCTGTAATTTATAGCACATGGGAGAAACCAAAAATGTTCACTTTTGACCAGCCAAATTTACCAGCTTCTTGGTAAACTGGCAACTGGAATACTCAAGATTTTACAGCTGGAGCACGGTGGCCAAACACTAAACCACATGGATGTGTTCACCTGGCACTTTGCATGGCAGTTCCCCTTCTTACACCACTCAGCAGAAGCCAACAAAATACAGAACAACAGTACTGCCACATTCAGCATACTCTTCAGACATTTCTCTCTGTGACTTTTTTTGTTTCCTCATCTGAAAGATGAGCTTCATGATTGTTGTGATGACACTCCTTAAGATACATTTGTAGCAGGCTGTCCACACATTTACGCAAAATGCTTTCCGTGGTTAATTTTAGCAGTCATATGGCAAGCTGTACGAAGTTTTGTAGTTGAGTGAAGATTCTTTGAATTACTGTGTGTAAAATAGTGATTACTCTATTCCCTTTAGGATTATCAGTGACACCAGTAATAGAATGTATGGATTGGGCCATGTGCCATGCTTAAAATGAACTTTCTATAAAATGGAATAACTGGACAAGAAAACAATTTATCAAGTGAGGCAGAGAAAATTTAAATTTTAAGAGGAAGAGAATAGTCATAACAAGCAGGAGTTGTTATCAGAATAAGAAATGTTACCAAAAACCAGAGAACAAGACAAACTTCTAAACTGGGGCAAAAGCTAAGATTGAAAACAAAATGAAAAAAAAACTTCCAAAAAGGAACAGTGGCTCTAAATTATAAATATGGCTACCATGACACCCAATATATATGTAGCCATGTCCCTTAGTATTGAAGCGGTTCCTGGAGATATTAAAAAATAAAGCAATAAAATAAATAGATAAGAAATAAAGTAAATAATTTCATCAAATTCCTGACAGCAGTTATTGTTTTGTATGGATTTTGCCTTAGATTCTGTTTCATAAGTCTACCTTTTCTTCTGCTTTCCTGTCCTATATAATCTTTGTGCTAATTCTTTTATATTAACAACTTACCTAGTTTGTATACCTTGTTTTTATTATTATTAAATATTGTTGTATTATTATTTCATACAAGGGATGTTCAAAGAGTTTCCTCACTTTTATATTTTTGTTGGAAACAGTGAAGGAGGGAGTAGTAGTAATTGGGCATTAAAAAGTTGGTACGACGCTGGGAAAATTGCATCACAAATGAAGGCGACTATGTAGAAAAGTGATGTCATTTGTTTTTGAAACTCTTAATAAATAGAGTTAAAAAAAAGTGCAGAAACTTTTTGAACGTCCCTCGTATATATAGTCATGCATAAATGGTAGAGGATCACCCTCTGGGCTCATCAGATGAATGTAATACCACTCCAGGACAAAAGGGGGTGCTGTCCCTAACATTATGACCTCCTTCTGCCTTCAGCTCTGAGAAGACACCCAGTGAGGGCGACTGACTCTGCCCCTTCCAAGTCAAATCCCATAAAGCTGTGCATTCCTAGATGGAGGCATCACACTTTGGTTCATACCATACTGGAAGACAGAGCTCCCCAGTGCCAGACCCACTCAACCAAGCAGCATTTGCAGACTAAGAGAAAAGGCTATAGACCGTATTTCATTTGTTTAATGCCATCAAGTGTTTGTTTTGTTTTCAATTTGTTTGTTGATTGAAATGGGATGACCCAGATGGTGTCCCAACATTTCTTTTGCACCTGATCCTACTATATATGTATTTACAGTGTATAATATACAATATTCCCTATTTTGAGAAATATCACTGTTTGATATGTAGGAATGTAACTCATGAGCTTTTCACAAAAAATGTGAGAAAAGTCACTGCTAGCAATATTTTAAGCCCAAAAGACAAGTCTTCTCCATACCGCACTGTGAAAAAAAGAGATGGGAACTGCCAGCCCATTGTGAAAGGACACAAAAGATGGCTATGGAGAGAGACATTGATAAGTACAGAGGCAGTGAGAGAATACACATGAAGCAAAACAAAAGTTATTACAGTGCACCTATTTCTGGTGTGCGAGCCGCTTAGGCTTTAAAAATAATAGTGGACTGGTGATCATGCTGCCTGCCATTTTCCTACATAATCTGTGACATATGTAAATAATGTTGTAATTTTTTAAACTACTGTATATAGAAAAATATCATTTTGGCTTAATATAATATGTTATCCTTCTAGCTGAAGGAAAAGTGCCATTTTCCTTTTTATAATTAAATACTGAAGAGGTTTTCTGCTGAGTCATACAGCAACTTTGGAAAGCCGCCCATGTCATATCATACCTTCGGGGTCGTTCTTGTTCCAGGTAGAATGATGCAGTGCAAAACTGCTTAAATCTCACACAAAACAAAAAAAAACAAAGACAAAAACTATATAAATTGTCACCATAAAAGTATAGTTTCTACTACATGTATTATTGTATATGCCCAGCTAATTAAAATACGTTGTTTTGCTTTTCACTAATAAATACTGAAGCATTTTTTCCCCACAGTTACGTATTTCTGGAATATACTTTGGAAACATATGCCAATATTTAAAGTGAAAATATATTCAAAAATACATGCTGTATGCCAATAAATTATTTATGTTTACATTATTCGAGCTGTATTAGGCTATCTGTAGCTTTTGGGGGATGTGATGTCAGGATTCTGACCTGATGGGCCAGTAGTGGGAACAAAAGGATTCAGAAGCCACTTGGCATAGTCTTGGCAGTTAATAGTACTGAAAACATCTTTGGTAGTTCTGTTTAAGAAAAGGTTTTATAAATTCCTTGGGCATGTTACACAACAGTTACATATTCAGAGTGCAGGCCAAACTTACGCATATAACCATTCCAGGTCAGGTCTTTAGGCAGAGTATTTAAAGTTTAAATGTAGGTCATGATGTTTTGTGCATTTTGTTTGCCACATCCCAGTATTGCTAATCATGACCATGCTGAGTTGTATTTTTGATTTTGCTTGGTCCACATTTTACTCTGTTGCACTCATTCATTTTACAAATTGCAGCCCCAGAATCTGACATATGATAGGGGAAAATAACTGTCAAGTAGGTATACCTGGTAAGATATCTCTGCTTAGTAGCTAATGTATTTAACACTCTTAAAACTAAATGTGCTCATCTACTTACTTAAATAAATATAATTTCCTGTGCTACTCATATAAGATGGGTTGAAATCTAAGTAATCAATGTAGACCTCAACATTAACGTTTGTTTTGCACCATGCAATTTATATGTCTCTGTTATACACCATTTGGTGTGGGATTCTTAAAAGCAGTGTTAATGTTTGTGATGTATCATCTGCTATGCATTTTATTACAACAAATCATCTATTGGAATGACGGAGACATAGCAACTGGACAAATGCGGGGGCACTTGTCCATTTAATAAGGTAGATGTTTACAGTTACAGTGTTGTTGGCCACATGTGATCAGTTTTGAGGTTTTTCTGTAACTGGGTGGTGATAGTATCTGAGCATGGCCGTTAAGAACATGTTGTAAAACATGGCATTTTGGAATGTTATATTTTATTATACTGTAGGTTTACATGATCTTTACAGTCACATGCACATAGCATTTTTAAGACATCATTTTGTATTTGGTTCTTACCTGGGCACAGCCATGTAGTTTGTGGTTACTGACAAGATTATGTGATCTCCATTGTTGGTAGATGTAATGTAATGACACAGGTAATATTTAAGATGCCGACGTGTAGCACCATGTGTATTATATTTGGATTTGCTTTCTAAAATCAACATTTGTGTGTAAAAGCTGTCAAGATTTTGGCTATGACCTTTTTTAGTTTTCTAATCTTCAATTTTGCTTTCAGTTTAGATTTTAGTGCTCAGTATTTCAACCCATGTCTTTTCTTTAGTTCTGTATTTACTTTTCATTTTGGAAAGATGTCATCGACTGATGTATACTGTATATTCAAACTTAATGCAGTCCTTGTAGTTGTTCGCAGGTCATCTGTTTCAATTAAACTAATGATTATTATTATTAAAGACACTCTCAGATTTTTGTGCAAAGGTATGGTGTCCTGTTCATACACTCGCAGTACACATATCTCTATTATGTATTATGTGTTTGATGATCCCAGGCTTTATGCAGTGCTTTGAATGTGAGTTTAATGGGAGCACCAATGTTTAAATGCCAATTCAATTGTAAGGAAAGGTGAAGACGATTTCTTTGTGGCATTTGTTAAGTAAGCACAGATGATTGAATTTTAGTGTACAATTAGTTTTGGGGTAACAGTCTTCAGAATAGGTGACATATGCATTTTCATTAATATAAATATATAATTCAAAGGTAAGTGCAGCCAGAATAAGCCTTTAAGCTGCCAAGTCTGCACGATTGGTTACAGCATCTAACAGAGACAATGTAGGTCAAAGGAAATGCCTGAAATCTTTATCAATAACATGCTGAATAGAAAACTCATTTTGACAGTTTTAACAGTTTGCTGTCAGGTCTGAATGTTAGCTAGGATTAACGGACCCTTTCATGGCATGAATGCCTCCTGCTCTGAATCATCATCATTTGATTTTGTATTAAGTGGGATGAAAGGATACACTAGGTTTTCTCCTACAATTTCTGTTCACAGATGAGTTAATTTCCAACCATGTTCCTATGGGTAAAATGTTTTGAAGGATTGATGAAATGTTTAAGTGCATGCTAGGCTATTATCTTTTAGGAATAAAATACATAATTATTATAACAGCAAAGTCATTTCTTCAGTAAATGAACAATGGAGAGTCCCAGAATAACTTATAGGGCTCAAAACATACATCTTTCTAAACTTGATATACGACTGTATTACCGACTTCTGCACTTTGATGTACTTATTCTATCATTGTAAATATTTAAAAAAAAATGCTTTCTAGTTTTCAACTATTTTACAAAGGGGGAACATATTTTGGTTTTCTAAAAGAGGAGTAATCAGCATATGACACATTCCTCCTAAGTAAGAGATTTTTATTACTTTTTCTATTCGAAATATTTTTATTTTATGAATTACTAGGGGGCTTCGCTCGCCAACCCAAACCCCCCCCCCCCACCCTCTTCCGCCAGCGCACCCCAAGGAGACGCGGTTGCTCCTCTGAAACCCTTCTTAAATGGTGATGCAACGGTGATATCTCCTCTTTGCTCGGTCAGCTGCTGGCTTGCTACTGCTGCTGTGATGCATGATCTGCATTTTGTGTGGCACTTCGAATGTTTAAAAGACTGTACAGCAGCTGTCGTTTTGTCTCACTGCCTTGTCTTTCTTCTCCCTCAGACATCCTCAAACACTATTCGATCTTTTTTCGCTGTTCCGTTATTTCACCAAGTAGTATTTTCTACTATCATTTTTTATAGACTTTCGAATTTTCCCACTTCCATTATCTCTAACCTGCTCTGCATGTATATCATGCCAACATTTTTGAATTCTTTACGATGTTCTACTTTGTCTTTTTCTGGCCCAAAATTTTTAAGAGATGAGAGCACAGGAAGTGTGTCTGCCAAAAGCATTCTGACAACTGATAGGTTAGATGACGGGACTTGCTTCCAGAGGTTATAAGTATGACGTGACTTGACCATCTCACAGGACGTGAAAGTGTCTCTCTGTCTCTCTTCAAAAGATCTGTCTTCAAAAGATCACGTCTCATCGCAGGAAAAAAAGTCTCATCTCGTCCCAAGATTTTTTTTAAAATAGAGATAATTTTTTTTAGTAAACTTTTTAAACAGTTAAACAGCTTTTTCTCCTTCATTATGGCATTTAAGGAAAAAACAGAAATATAGCCCTAATTTCTTAATTAAAGTTTCAGTACTTTGACTGCACTGATTGCTGCTATGATTTGCAATGCCACAATTAGGTATATATTTAAGTGCTTTTACAATCGGGTCAACACCTTGTAATATAACGACAGCATTAATGATTGCTTTTGTCTTGTTGGGAGCAAATGACACTTTTTGGACCATGGTTAGAACTTTCTCTTTATTACCTGGTCTCACAGTACAGGCTGTCATTTTGCTGGTCAGCTGTCTCATGAAACACCATTTCTTTCTTTGTACAGGGAACGCAAGTTTCTAAATCTCTACAGCCTTCAGTTGCTCCTGCCACTTGTGTGTCACCACTGCCAGTGCAACTTTGGCTTCCAGTCCATTGCTTTTATGCACTTATCTGCTTCAAAAACTACCTGCACATTCATGCTGCCAGCTCTGCCTTGCACCACTTATTTGGGATTAAAAGCCACACCATCTGAACTCACTTTCCCCAAATTCATGAGCCAGTTCAAGCTAGGATCCTTCCTGAGCTTGACCAATGGCTGTGGACCCAGGCCAATGGATTTTGGCAATGGTCGTGTAACACATTTTTGAAGTGTTTGCAGGCATGTTTTCTATATCCGCCCCCTCCCTCCATGCTGTACACTTTTTTTTGGCTGGCTTCTCGCAGTGGCCCCGACCCTTCTGATGGTCCATGGACACATGAGCAATGTATACCTCTCAGAACTTTACACTATTTCTCCATGCAAGATGAATGGTCACTTTAACCATTTGTTTAAAATTCTGCTGTACTGCTGTAATCATTTGTGCAGCTGCGCTCCACATTGATCGTAGGCTACTGGATATGCATAGTTGTTACAGGGATTACAGTTCCTGTAAAAATTGCTTCATCAAAAGGACTCAGTCCAATGAAACATTCACTGCATGTTCATACCATGCATCAGCGCTTAAAACATTTATTCTGCACAACCTGTACTGATTAGCTAATTTTATTGATCATTAACATTATTACATGGTATATAATAACATTATTATATGTATATACATATGAACCTAATATGCTAATATTTCTATTTGTATAGTTAATTAAACTTATGTTTTTAGTGGAATGTGTATGGTGCCCTTGACCCCTAAAACATAATCCCTTTTCTGTGCAACAGGGTTCTTTTTATGGATGCCCCACTCCAATGCCAATTACCAACTACTGTACATGACTATTGCTCTTTCCTGTTCCTCCTAAATACAGTCCGCAGGGTCACTTGCATCTGTTAGCGAAAGTCTCGGGTTAGATGCCTCATCATCAGTCAGTCCTAAGGCTGCTACTGTGATCCACTTCTTCCTGCTACTGGATTCCTTCTCTGTGGCATGGTATCACTTGACCACACCACAGTAGTACATCCTACTTCTGAAACTATGAGCTTCTACGCAATCAGCCATGATCAAGTGACCCTACAGCTTATAGCGGACATCTCTCTGCAAACCCCTCTTGCCATCAGGCTAGAGAATAAGCAAGACAGCAAAGCAGGTGTTCCCACTTTACATAACCATTAACATGTCATATTTAATGCAAAAGCGCAAGCAAATTAATGTGACAAATAACATTATATGGCCTAAATTCCAGCAGCATCAGTCCTAATCCTAGTCATAATAGGTGATTTCAGCCTATCTTCTCAGATGGCTAGCCCTTGCAGTAAAGTAATTACTTCTTGCTTGTCGCTGTCCATCTTCCCACCTCTCTCAAGGGTTTGGATCACACTCACTTTTTGACCCTCTGCATCTCTCTCTCTCTCTCTCTCCTGCTTTCACTTCTGCTGGTGTCTGCTTGTGGTTTTTGCAAGACCAATCCTTCAGGCAGCTGTTCAGAAGCTTTAACTTCCTTGCAAGGGGAAGGCCCCAGCTTGATAACTTTTGGAGATGAGTTAGTGGTTAACAGGTGAGGCAGTTGCTGTTAAGACCAGCGTGATGTTCACACATGTCCTTTATTTAACTTTACCTAAAAAATGTCCCAGCTTTTAATACCTGTAAAAGCCAATCTTAGAAAGTTAATGTTAATGTTAAATTCACATAAGTGTCTACTTAATTCGTCATAAGAAAAATAAATAAACTAAGTCCTGCCAAAATCAAACAACTGGCACAACAGGTTATTGCCAAACTACCAAAGACAACATCTATGCCTAACCTAAAGCATCAGCAGAAAAAGGAACTTACAAAATGCTGCCCTTGTCATAAGCAGAGTAGATTAATTTACTGTACGTCTGATGAACATCAGCTTCTTCTGCTTCCTCCTTCCAAAGCAAACTGACAGCCTGAGACCCAAGGAGATTTAAGGATATGCAGTATTTGAATAGAAATAATTAAATAATATCATTGGCATCTTAAAATGTTGCATTATTAGATATTAATGTCACAGCAGTTCTCATCTGAACTACAACACATTTGGCCAGACACAGCACAGGTTTAATTTAAACTCTAAACATTTTTTTGGAGGTGTAAACAGTTGGGGGCACCACCATGCCCCTAAACTCCAGACACACATGACCCAACACAACTCCGGCTCTAAAATAAAGGACTTTTAATTCACTCAGCCCAATACAATTACAGTTACAGCCAATATACAGACTTTTAAGCTCTCTCTCCTTCTCTCCTCCAATGAGTGTTGCCAACTTCCTCCCAACTCTGACTCAGTCAAATGAGGAACCGCCTTTCCTTTAAGCTTGACCAGGGAATTGCTTCTGGTCTCTTGTCCCAGTGATGTGGAGCACTTTCGGGTCATGCAGAAACCAGGGCAGTCCTCCCCTGACAGCGCCCTCTGGTGGACCCCAAAGCAGGGTTGCATTTATGGACTCCATTTCCTATGCAATCTTGCAGTAACATATATCAAAACCCTGGTATTGGACCACATACTTGATATAAAACATTTAAAAGTAGGTATAAAATTTTAAACCTGTTTTTATCAAGTTTTAAATTCTTGATATTAATATCCTGATATGCTATGCTAAAAGTTTGATATTAACTTTAACTAAAATTCACTGCATACAGAAATTATTGCCACCGACTTTTAAAAGAAAAACAAAATTGTACTGATTAAAAAAGTAGTCAGGAAAACATTGTATGAGCAATGACCAGGAGAAAAGGTCAAAAAATGGACATGGGGTTGCTAACCAAAAATCAAAGTGAAAAGTACAGAAGTACTACTGCCAGAAGTGACAAAAATAAGATCCTAAAAATTGCTAGATAAATCAGTATTGGATAATCCAAGAATGCACATGGTGACCCTTAAACAGTCACAAAGATGATGTCACACATTGTACACACCTGGAGCATCATGGGAATTATTGCTAAGGTGATGACCATGCAAAATGGCAACTCCTGTGGCCAAAGCAAAATGGCAGTAAATAATCATAAATCTTTCAGAGAAGTCTCCGATCGAACTAAAGAGGTACACCATTGAATTCCTGTGTCTAAAACCCCCACAAAAGATTTCTAAATAAGTATTTTTCCTGGCAGGAGATGCACAAAAAAAATTAAAGGTGCTATTTGTAGAACAAATAAATTATCCTTTGCCACACCCAGTTAAAATAAGTGTCTTTGATGTTAACCATAAAGATCAAATTTCAAAATGTTTACGTCAAAATTCAAAATGTCATTATCTAAATTCAAAATGATGATAGGCTTATATGAAATGTTAAAATTCTGATACCATATCATTCTAAAATTTTGAAATGTACAATACCAGAGTATTTAATTTTTATACCAAAAATAGGTGATTAAATAGTAAAAGGGCTTACCATACTGCACTGCAGTATGAACAGTACTAATTTACAATGTGTGTAAGTTCAAAATTTATGTCATGGAACAAACTAAAATATTTAGGCTTATGTTTGTTAACACAGTTTGAGAAACAAGCAAAGCAAAATTCTTCACAATTTTAGGGGACTTTAAGCCTCAAGAAAAAGAAATGACCAGGGAAAAAGAGGATGTCTGGTCACCTGTAATATACAAGCATATACATACATATATCTTTGAATTGTTTGGGGTTTTTTTGTGCTTATGAAATCACAGGAAGTTTCTATAAACAGGGTGGAATTTGCATCCTGGGTTAACCCTCGGTGAAAACAAAAATCTTTCATCTTCTTTAGTGAGCTAATTTTGGTTGTGAGCATTTCTGAGTTCAGTTTGTTTTGCTCTTGATCCTGGTTGTTCAATCTTGTTTTGTCTCTGGCATTTTTTGAAACTTGCTTGGGTTTCATGCCTTTCTTTCATATCCTGGTTATGGCTTACTTGCAATAATCATCAGGCACTCTGTGCAATCTTAACACCAGCCCAATTTTAAAACTTGTTTCTTTGTCTTTTTCAATATGTATACTAGCAATAATTTAATGAAATGCTTTGTAAAATGAAATAAAATATCTTCTTCTTTCGGCTGCTCCCGTTAGGGGTTGCCACAGCGGATCATCTTCTTCCATATCTTTCTGTCCTCTGCATCTTGCTCTGTTACATCCATCACCTGCATTTCCTCTCTCACCACATCCATAAACCTTCTCTTAGGCCTTCCTCTTTTCCTCTTCCCTGGCAGCTCTATCTTTAGCATCCTTCTCCCAATATACCCATCATCTCTCCTCTGCACATGTCCAAACCAACACAATCTCGCCTCTCTGACTTTGTCTCCCAACTGTCCAACTTGAGCTGACCCTCTAATGTACTCATTTCTAATCCTATCCATCCTCGTCACACCCAGTGCAAATCTTAGCATCTTTAACTCTGTCACCTCCAGCTCTGTGTCCTCTTTTCTGGTCAGTGCCACCGTCTCCAACCCATATAACATAGCTGGTCTCACTGATGTCCTGTAGACCTTCCCTTTCACTCTTGCTAATAACTGTCTGTCACAAATTACTCTTCTCCACCCATTCCACCCTGCCTGCACTCTCTTTTTCACTTCTATTCCACAATCCCCATTACTCTGTACTGTTGATCCCAAGTATTTAAACTCATCCACCTTTGCCAACTGTACTCCGTGCATCCTCACCATTCCAATGACCTCCCTCTCATTTACACACATGTATTCTGTCTTGTTCCTACTAACCTTCATTCCTCTTCTCTCTAGAGCATATCTCCACCTCTCCAGGGTCTCCTCAACCTGCTCCCTACTATCGCTACAGATCACAATAGTCATCAACAAACATCATAGTCCACGGCGACTCCTGTCCAATCTCGTCTGTCAACCTGTCCATCACCTTTGCAAACAAGAAAGGGCTCAGAGCCGATCCCTGATGTAATCCCACCTCCAACTTGAATGCATCCGTCACTCCTATCACAGACGTCACCACTGTCACACTTCTCTCGTACATATCCTGTACAACTCTTATGTACTTCTCTGCTACTCCCAACTTCCTTATACAATATCACAGCTCCTTTCGAGGCACCCTGGCATATGCTTTCTCCAGGCCCACAAAGATGCAATGCAACTCCTTCTGGCCTTCACTAAACTTCTCCATCAACATCCTCAGAGCAAACTTTGCATCTGTGGTGCTCTTTCTTGGCATAAAACTATATTGCTGCTCACTAATCATCACCTCACTTCTTAACCTAGCTTCCACTACTCTTTCCCATAACTTCATGCTGTGGCTCATCAATTTTATTCCCCTGTAGTTATTGCAGTCTTGCACATCCCCCTTATTCTTAAATATCGGCACCAGTACACTTCTCCACTCCTCAGGCATCCTCTCACTTTCCAAGATTCCATTAAACAATCTGGTTAAAAACTCCACTGCCATCTCTCCATAACACCTCCATGCTTCCATAGGTATGTCATCTGGACCAACGGCCTTTCCATTTTTCATCCTCTTCATAGCTGTCCCAACTTCCTCCTTGCTAATCCGTTGCACTTCCTGATTCATTATCTCCACATCATCCAACCTCTTCTCTCTCTCGTTCTCTTCATTCATCAGCATCTCAAAGTACTCTTTCCATCTGCTCAACACACTTTCCTCGCTTGTGACTACGTTTCCATCTTTATCCTTTATCACCCTAACCTGCTGCACATCTTTCCCAGCTTGGTCCCTCTGTCTAGCCAATCGGTACAGGTCCTTTTCTCCCTCCTTGGTGTCCAACCTCTCCTACAACTCATCATACGCCTTTTCTTTAGCCTTTGCCACCTCTCTCTTCACCTTGCGCCTTATCTCCTTGTACTCTTGTCTACTTTCTGCATTTCTCTGACTATCCCACGTCTTCTTTGCCATCCTCTTCCTCTGTATACTCTCCTGTATTTCCTCATTCCACCACCAGGTTTCCTTTTCCTCCTTCCTCATTCCAGATGTCATGCCAAGCACCCTTCTTGCTGCCACCTTTACTACATCTGCTGTAGTTACCCAGCTGTCTGGTAACTCTTCACTGCCACCCAGTGTCTGTCTCATCTCCTCCCTAAACTCAACCTTGCAGTCTTCCTTTTTCAACTTCCACCATTTGATCCTTGGCTCTGCCCTCACTCTCTTCCTCATCTTGATCTCCAACGTCATCCTAGTGTCCACCATCCTATGCTGCTTAACTACACTTTCCCCTGCCACCACTTTCTTCAATCTCCTTCAGATTGACTCTTCTGCATAGGATATAATCTACCTGTGTGCATCTTCCTTCACTCTTGTATGTAACCCTATGTTCCTCCCTCTTCTTAAAATACGTATTCACCACTGCCATGTCCATCGTTTTGGCAAAATCCACTATCCTCTGACCTTCTTCATTCCTCTCCTTGACACCATATCTACCCATCACCTCCAAACTAATTATATTTGTTATTACTCCACATTTAAAAGTCAGTTTTATTTCTGCAGCCTAGTAAACTGTGAATGAATTCAAATGCCAAGTCTGTTTATTAACTATGGATTCTTAAATTGCAGAAAAAGCAGATAATGTAAACATTAAAGATTTTTAGTTTTTGATGCCAAGGCAATTAGACTTAATTCCCACCTGGGATGGAGAACGATTCCTTACTGGGCCAGGAGGCCATAATGAATGGACAACTTGGAAACAGCTACACCTTGGCCAGGATAGGTGGCAATCCTTATCCTAGTCAGGATGAGAAGATTATGAAGAAACTGGGAAAACGTGGATGCCAGAAGGCAGTTCATTCTCCCACACTTTAGGGGACAGTGTCCCTGAAAACTGGTCCCAGTTAGGATTCCTGCAGGGTTACATGGGATTTGGAATGTAGAAGAGCAGCCCTGTCGGGTCCTGTGGGCGCTGAAAGAGGATGCTGCCTGGAGAAAGACTTACCTGGTTTCCATACAACCCAGAGGTACTACTGCTGCAACACCACAAGCACTCCAAGGTCTGATTTAAAAGAAGCCCACCACATACCCACGGGGAGTCAAAGTCAAAGGCAGTGGAAAAAACTCACTAGGAGGAGTGAAAGAGAGAACAACTTGTTAATTGTATACACTGTTGTTTTGGCCTGACAGAGGCTCATTTGAAAAATAAAATCAATTATTTGAGATTAAAGTTGTGCCTGTGGTTTGTGGCTCAGAGGCACCCCCTTGTGGTTACATGACATATCATGTGTTGTTCCTCAATTTTTTTTATTTAGTTAAACTGTTGGTTGATATCACTATCCACCTCAATAAAAGGACAGGTCGCTGTGTGTTTGTATATCTATGTATGTGCCCAGTTTCTATGTGTCTGTCATTCCAACAGATGATGCATCTCAAACATTTGTAATACATTTGTCATTCCAACAGATTGCGTGTCACACCCATTTGTATTGATGCATTTTATTACTTCAAATGTTTGTAATGCGCCATCTGGTAGAATGACAAATGCAATGCATTTAATTACTTCATGCATTACAAAATACATTCCAATAGATGGTGCACTGCAAATGTTAATTCTGAATACACTGACGCCTACCTAGACAGGTAGCACTAGCTCACTCTTCCATCCTGAAAGCACAGTTTCAGGTCGTGCAAGTATGACACAACATGGTATAAATATTACAATAAATGTTTATATCCACAATACACACTATAGAATATCAGTACATTTATTAACCTTCAATGCCTCCCAGTCATATGAGCACTTTTAATAACTGAGCTCCTGTCCTAAAACAATGGTAGGCTTTACATCTTTGGCTGATTAGACTATATCTCATTACACGATTTTTCCAGTGATTTTTAGTTATAATCTTAATTTGTATAATCTTAGTGAGTTGGAAGCATTCATCATCCACTCATATGACTGCCAAATGCACCATGTGACATACCCAACAACTCACCCCAACAAAAACACACAGGCTCGAATTTTATCTAATGTTGTAGGGGAGGAAATGGTGTATACTAGAGCTGACAACCTATGAGCGCTCACTTGGAAGTACAATGCACATAATCTAACTATGAGAAATAATGAATGTGGGTGTTTTAGACCTCGCAAACAGAAGAGGTGTTCTCCTGCCTCATGTTCTATGTACCACGAAACAAAAGAAACCTTTAAACCTTTAAACTCCAGCTCCATCAGGCAGCACTTTATTAGGGGACAGAAAAGAGGGGCAAGCTCATCAGTGCATGCTCCCAACCTCCTCTTCCTCACGATACTCTGGAAATGTGATACTGTGCTAGAAAATCATCATGCAGTTGAGTAATTTAACAGGCCCAGTGATTTCTAGTTGTGTAATCTGATGTCATCAGGCAACAATATCGGCAGCTCATTAAGTTTGACATACACCCTGACTAGAAGAAAGGTAATGTAATATCAGCTTTATGTGCCAATGGTTGGTTGGTTGGGAGCATGCACTGATGCAGCACGTTGCTGCACTCACCACACAACAAACCACCTCAGGATCCCAAATTAGGACAAATTACAAATAGAAAAATATTTTAAATGCCTTCAGTAATTATTGTAAGTGAAGATCAGGCATCCCAGCCGGGAAAGTGGATGGTTTCATATCCAGACAGGAGGCCAGAGCAGAAGGACAAATGGATTGGCTGGTGGGATGAGAAAATAGCTTTGTATTTCTCTGATATCAAATAATGGATGGACCAGCGATTGCTGGGAATCGGGACCAGTTCCATCCTCCATACACCAGGTGGCAGTGGTCCGCACATGGGAACCCAGTTGGGACACCTGCTGGGGTACTTGGGATATGGAGTCCAGAAATGCACCCGTGTTCTGGTTCCTTTGTACCGATAGATGGTGTTGTTGGGGGAGGACATCCCTACTTTCTTTATGGCCCTTTGCCTGCTGCCTAACATTAATGAGTCAGACTTGGAAGGCAATGGGCAAAAAAACTCTCAGTAGAAGGTAGAGAGGTGGAAGAGTTTATTTAATTTGTGTATTCTGGCTGATCTTTGGACAGGTGATTGTGGAGAACAGTGGCTGTTTAAATAAATATTTTTTATTTTAACTTGAAGGTGTGCTTGATTACAGTGTCTTGGGTTTGGGGCTCAGTGGCGCCTCCTACAGGGTATATTACATATTCATTTTTAAAGTAATTACCCTTTATCTTTAAATGAAGTGAATCTTCAAGTCCTGGCTGCAATTAATGTGACAATTAAAAATAAACTTATGTAAAAATCATGACTTTACATATCAGAACGTTAAAGAGTGAAAGCGTACATTATAGTCATAAATCTCAGAATTAAACCCATTATTGCAAAGCTTAATAATCAAACCTATATGTTTAAATTAAGAATTATTATAGCCATCAGACTAAAGCTGATACTGCTATTTGGTATGACAGAACAAAGTGTCACATTTATGCTAGACATAAAAGGAACTACACCATCATTTTTCTAATCTAAATGCTAGTTTGTTCCAATTACCAGAGTATGTGAGCTTTTAATATAATTTTCTTATATTCAGCATATCTTATTTTAAACAAACTAAAATCAGAGACAAGTAAAATATCACTGACCTGAATTCTTCATAGAAGTCAATCTGTTGACTTGTTTAATACATTCAAATGCCACTCTTTTTCCTTGTATATTATTGTATCTCATTTTCTTTTTTCCTTTCAGTGCTGCACAATACTTTCTTGTGAACTTTGCCTAAAGTTTTCTTTCCTTTCTGAATTTTAACTTAGATGCAGTGTAGTACAGTAAGTGGCGATGCTAACTTATTGGTCCAGTATCACAGTTCCAGATCATGCACCTTCTCTGTTGTGTGTATGGAGTTTGCTAAATCTTCCCATGTCAATAAGGGTTTTCCTCTGAGTACAGTATTCAGTTTTTTTCCCCATATCTCCAAAGACAAACACTTAAATTTAATTAGTAACTCTCATTTGGACCTGTGTGAGTGTGCATGAATGGATCCAAGCATTCCACTCTCCAATTTAGTCACTGTTTGACGCAGTCCTTTACGACTAGTTTATACACAGTTCATTGATTTACTGCATTGTTGCAATATACAGGGTGGATCCTCCAAACGTTACTATTTGTTTTTTGTCTTCTTTACACAGAAAATCACAGAATATGTCAGTCACTATATACGGTAGGTGACAGTTCTCATCCATGGTCTCACCTTTAAAAACAAGAAGTATGCTGTAGTTGGAAGCTCAGATTTTAACAATCTATTTTAAGAGCTTTCACTATTAAACACTGGTGAACACTAAACCATTTCATGTCCACTTTGTGTAATTAACCACATTTAACTACATGACTATTCTCATTGCTACAAGTCCAAGGATTTATTTTATAAAGACATAAGAACAGTATTGATATTCTTTTTCCTAAATAAGCTCCTAGGGAAGTTTCCATTCTTGTTGAGCTTTCTTATATATAGTAATTGTTTTTTCTACCATCCTTGAAATTTTTTTTTTTGTCAACTGGACCCTCGCCCACTTGTGTGTGCAGAAATGTACATAATTATGTACTCCAATCAGCCACAACATTAAAACCACTGACAGGTGTAGTGAATAACATTGATTATCTCATTACAATGGCACCTGTCAATGGGGTGGGATATATTAGGCAGCAAGGTGAACAGTCAGTTCTTGAAGGAGATGTGTTGGAAGCAGTAAAAATGGGCAAGTGTAAGAATCTGAGCAACTTCGACAGGAGCCAATTGTGATGGAAAAATGACTGGGGTCAGAGTATCTCCAAAATGGCAGGTCCTGGTATGGTTGGTTAGTACCTACCGATAATAGTCCAAAGAAGGACAACCGGTGAACCAGGTGTCATGAGTGTCCAAGACTCACTGATGCACATGGTGAGAAGTGGCTAGTCAGTCTATTCTGATCCCACAGAAGAGCTACTGTAGCACAAATTGCTGAAAGACATAATGCTTGCCATGAGAAAAAGATGTCAGAACACACAATGCATCACATCTTGCTGTATATGAGGCTGCATAGCTGTAGACCCAGAGTACCCATGCTGACCCTTCTCTGCCACTAGAAGCGACTACAGTGATCATGTGAGTGTCAAAATGGACCATGTAGCAATGGAAAAGTGTGTCCTGGTCTGATGAATCATGTTTTCTTTTTGATCATGTGGATGACCAGGTGTATGTGCATTGTTTATCTGGAAAAAAGAAATGGCACCAAGATGTGTTATGGCAAGCTGGTGGAGGCAATGTTCTGCTACAAAATCTTGGATCCTGGCATTCATTTGGATGTTAAATTGACATAACTACCTACCTAAAGATTGTTGCAGACCACATACACTTCTCATGGCCACGGTTTCCCTGATGGCAGTAGCATCTTTCAACAGGATAATGCACCCTGTCACATTGCATAAATTGTTCAGGAATGGTTTGAGGAAGATAACAAATAGTTTAAGGTGTTGACTTAGCCTCCAAATTCCATAGATCTCGAAGTGATTGAGTATTTGTGGGATGTGGTGGAAAAGCAAGTCCATGGAGGCTCCACCTAACAACTTACAGGACTTAAAGGACCAACTGCTAACACCTTGGTGCCAGATACCAAAGGATACCTTCAGAGGTCTCCTGGAGTTTATGCCTCGACAACTCACAGCTGTTTTGGCAGCACGATGGGGGACCTACACAGTTTTTGGCAAATTAATGTATTTTGTGGCTGATCAATGTATATGCTGTTACTGAAGAGTGCTCTGTTTTTTACTGAAAGTACAAAAACAAGACAAACAAGAAACTTGCTTTCCTATCAGGCTATCCTATTGTAAATTTGAACTATGATGAGGTCACTCACTCTCTTGCTTCCATTTGAACTAAAACACCGTATCACACTTTTGTCACTTACAGTCTCCAGAAATTCCCTGCTCTAAACATTTAGCATGATTTCACTCATCTCAGTCAGAGACTGTGTGTTTCCACCTAATGGCATGAAGGTATTTTGGTTTTCTACCAGTCATTCTTGCCTTAATTTCTAAAGGGGAACTATGGTTTTAGATTTCCTGCCTAGGCACTATATACTATCAGCTCTCTTTTTTGTATCTCTTACCCCGGAATACCATCTTGCATCCCAGCGTCTTGTGTATTGCCTGCCCTCAAGCTTTCTAGGGAACTTTTTTTCAATTTCTTAGAGCACTTGCCTCTTCCTCTTGCTTCAATGCCTTACTGACTCCATTTCTGGCACACTAGTCGTAAGAAAAGGATCTCCTACCCCATAATGGTGCATCTTTTACCACATTAGAGTGTAATGGTACACTCTCTCTTTTTGAAAAGTCTCCATTGACACTTTTCACTTCCCTGTGCTACATTGTTGATTGCAAACTAGGCCACATTACTATGTGTATATGGAGCACATCGTTCAAATCTTTGGAAAAATGCTCATTCAGCTTTGTGAATTCTAAAGACACCCCAAAGACATGCATGTTAGGTAGACTGACAATTTTAGGTTGACCCTGTGTGGCTTTATATCTGAGTGGGCCCTGCAAAGGACTGCCAGACTGTCTGGATTTCCTGGCTGCCTTTCCCCTTGATGCACCTGTGCTACTCTATATACCTCATACACATTTTTTTTCAGTACTGGTTTCTGGTTCAGTTCAACATAATTAATGGACAGAAGTACAGTATTTTCTTGCAGATCAAACACTAACTTTAATTTGCAGCTTTTTCACTAGAGGGCAGTGAACAACTTCAGTATGAGTAAATATGGGAAGATTAAGTAAATGTGTTATGATAACTCAATACAGTGTAATAGTGTCAATTAAATTACAGATGAGAAATAATGCTATATTATTAGGTGTCTAATACATAATTACTCTAATGGGTAATTAACAAAGGGGAATATAAATAAGGCACATTATAATTAACAGCAGATCATGAATGAAATAACTGTTTTAAAGGAGATCAATTTTAGAATTACTCCAAGCCATAGCAAGTACCTTTTCTCCTGAATATTTGAGAGCAAAAAAAAAACAACAGTGTGGTTATCAAGAAGCTGCTTGAGAGAAAGAAGGTGAAGTTAAGTAAATAAGTAATATTTAAAATTAAAAAAAATATATATATATATTATTTATCCATTAATGAAAGTGACAGCGCTGCTGCCTCGCAGTTAGGAGACCCGGGTTTGCTTCCCAGGTCCTCCCTGTGTGCAGTTTGCATGTTCTCCCCGTGTCTGTGTGAGTTTCCTCCCACAGTCCAAAGACATGCAGGTTAGGTGCATTGGCGATTCTAAATTGTTGCCCAGGGTTTGTTTCCTGCCTTGTGCCCTGTGTTGGCTGGGATTGGCTCCAGCAGACCCCTGTGACTCTGTAGTTAGGATATAGCAGGTTGGATAATGGATGGATGAAAGTGACTTTGTTTTTATCTAAAATATATAAAACTAGCCTGTTAAGAGTCTATGCTGTTTATAGTGCATTTACTGTACATACTTGTGCTATCTGCCTTGTTGAGGTTCTGTTCTGATGTTGCATATGTAATCAATACATTTGAAGTTTTGATTAATGTAATATTTGATTAATATTTTGATGTTGTGCCTGTAGCATTTTCTGTGTTCAAATATTTTAATGCTCTTTTGGAAGGTTGCATCTTTGTTTTGGTGGCATGGTCTTAATGCTGTTCTATGGTTAAATCAATTTGACCTCTGAGTAAAATATGAATTCTGTAGATATTAGTTTGTCTACTGGAGTGTAGGACGTCTGCTCAGAGCATCACTGGTCTATTGTTAATGTCCTTCTCTTCAGTCTAGTTTTTGATGATCAGTTAGCATGTTAGCTTTGCTGCCATTCATTTAATTTTATTAATTCTTTTGACATTGATGCTTTAGTAAAATATTTCTTGAACTACGCAGTTTAACTGCATATACTGTATGAAACTCATAATGACTATTGCCTATTCGCAGACATGTGTTATGCTGAGCAGATGGACTCAGTAACCAAGCCGAGTTTGAAACCAAATAACACAGCTGATCTTTCACCAAATCAAAAGCAAAGACTCGAAGTTCAAAGCTAATCATTCAAATATCAGAAAATCCAAAATACAACACACTCACAATAAATGCCATCTTTGTCTGAATCTTGGACAATGCAGTAATGCACGGGACTGACATTTTAAGCTATGGTGACATCACAGGCTACAGATCACCTGTTAAATCCCTAGCATTGTGTTGACAAATATATTACAACATGGTGGCTCCCACCAAAGCAATATGGCACTGAGAAAAGATTAAAATGATTTTAAACAACTTGAACATTAAATCAAAGCTAGGGGGCTTCGCCCCCTGCTCGCTTTGCTCGCCAACCCCCATGTTTGGTTTTCGGGATACACACTTTTAAGATTTTTTTTCTTTGATTTTGTTGCTATTTCATTAGTTTCACTTTTATTTCAGGACTTCTGTAAAAACAATATTTGGAATCTTTGGAGTCCCAATATGCTGAATCTTTTAAATGAGGTCAGTGAGACATGGTATAATGACTTTGTACCATAATTTAGGACAGGTTTCTCTGTTTGGAATTTCAGCACAGACAAAACGATCTACATCATCAGCAGTTAATAATTTTTTTTGAAAAGTAACCAATAAATTCATATGAGGTAAACTCTGTTTTTGAAATTCTCTAGACTTAAACTTCAAAGCCTTACAATATTTACATACGAGGGTTGTCTGGGTTCCACGCGGAATTTTATCGTTTGTCGAGTGTCAGCCTGTCGAAACCTGTTCTGCTGTGTAGAGGAATTATTCAAGTGGTTGCATGTTTTTGTTCAGATGTTTTGCTCCCTCTTTTCCTTCAGAATGAACACGAGAAACAAACGAACTGAGAGTGCACAGCCGGCACTAGCGCCGAAGCTCCCGACTCCGTGCGTGCCTGACTTTCGAGTGATGATTTTTTATGACTTTTCTGATGGTTTAACAGCTAAAGAGTGCTGCCAAAAACTTTCTTGCATCTTCAAGAAGAATGCTCCAAAGAAGACGATGGTTTTTAAGTGGTTCCAGCGCTTCAGCACAGGCCACTTCAACTTTGACGATGAAGAACGTGAACCGAAACCGCGAAGTTCGACTGATGGCAGAAATGCTGATTGTGTGAAGGAGTTCCTGGAAGAAGATGGTCGTGTGACCATCAGGAAAATTGCCCTGGAACTTGGAATGACCCGGTATGCTGTCGACACCATCATTCGACGAGATCTTGGCTTTACAAAGAAATGTGCTGTTCCATGGCTGCTGACTGTGGAACAAAAGCAAGCTCGTGTGGAATGGTGCAAGTTTTTCCTTGACAAGTTCAACAATGGCCAATCGAGGACTTTCGCGAATGTTTTGCAGAGTGGGTCAGAAGAGCCCAAAAGTGCATTGATGTTGGCGGTGAATACTTGGAAAAAGTTTAAAAAGGATCAAAGTACATGAGAAAAATAGAAAAAAAAATCCTTGGCTACTTATTTTGAGTGATTCCGCGCAGACAACCCTCATACTTCTGACATATCACCTATGTCCATATATTCAATCTCTATTCACCTTTTCGTTATGTCTCAGAGTAATAATTTCTCTTTTTTGCGCTAATGTGATGTTTATTTTGTTTGTTTTGACACTGTCATTTTTTTCTGCTTTCATATTCTGTATGTTGCTCAGCATGTGTATCGCTCCTACGCTTTTGTTTGAGTCTTTTGAATTCCAGTTTTCATTATCTCTAACCTGCTCTGCATGTGTTTGTCCCCCTTGTTTTTAACCTCTTTATGATGTTTTACTTTGTTTTATACTCTTTGTCTTTTATTTCTGACCTTGATTTGTCCTGCTTTTTTTTCAATGACACCTGGTCCGTGGTGATTATTTTCCCCTTTTCGAGTAATAATTTCCATTTGTTTGTGCTACTGCGATCTTTACTTTCTTTTTTTTTATACTTTCTAACTTTAACTTTCTCCACATGTGTATCGCACCAACGTTTTTTTTTTTTTTAGCCTTTCGAATTCCACTGCTTTCATAATCTCTAACCTGCTCTGCACGTGTATAGCATGAAAGTCTTTATGAAGTTCTTCTTTGTCTTTTACTCTGTCTTTTAATTCTGAGCCCGATTGGATGTGTTTTTTTTTCAATTTCACTTGTTCTGGGCTGATAATTACTTTCCTTATTTTCTGAATTTGCACCTAGATTATTCTTTTTCTTTTTTGCTCTTTTTTCTCTCCAACGCTTTTGAGTCTCTTTTCTCCGCGCTGCTTTCTTCTTCGCTTAGTTGTCAATGTTTCATTTATAACGTATTGTCCTTATACGCTTTACATGCACTGTGACCCTGGATCTGTGTGTGCTCAAATCCTTTAGATGACTGAATGTTTTCCTGCCCATGGTCTTATTTGATATTGGTTGTAAGTAGGGCATGTCTTGCAAGAATCTCATGTTCTACGTCATCGTGAGACGGTCCTGGGTCAATCTCTTGGCACAAAGTCTCATGTTTAAGGTCCCCACGAGACGCTCTGTGGCCATTCTCTTTCGTCTTGTGGGTCTTTTAAGTGTCTTCTGTGATCTTAACGTGAAGATCACGTCTTGTCTCCGGTCTTTCTCTCCCAGGATTTTTTTTATAATAGAGAGATACAAAAATTACATCAGAAAATGATTCAATTAACAAGGAAAATGGAGCACAATCTAAGCAAAATTCCAGTGGTCACCTTAAGATTACATTTGGATGACAGGTCTTTATTAAAGAAAACATCAAAAATTACTGGTCATGTGAATCAGTCTTAAATAAGGTGGTCACCTTGATATCATGCGTATGCAAGTGCACATAGAACATGTACCTTGGGATGTGTGTCATCATATCAAACAAAATCCAAATTAGCAAAATAATGACATCATTAACACATAATTCTAGAATGGGACAAAATAAAACTCTATATAAATAAAGCCAAGTTGACAAGATTTTTCCTAGTTGGCCAGCAGCTGCCATGGACTGCTGCACTGTATAAAAATGCCAAAAACAATGCACAAAAATACAGTCAAAAGGAACACACAAAACAGTTAACACCTTGCAAAAATTAGCAAAAAAGATATGATCTGAACAACTGATGATCTTAACTTGCTTCCAGGTCTATTTTTATAATATGGCATTATTGAACAAGTTTACAGTATGTGACCAGGCACAATGTGTAACATGACTACTCTTCATGACATCACTATGTAATCATTTCATTATTTATTTAGGATGTGTTGTATGCTTAGAACAATGTAAAATTGCTGGCCCAATAAAAAATATGTAAAATAAAAAAAATAAATAATAAAATTTCCAGAAATAATGTACAAAATGCACTCAGCTGTCTGTAGAACCTGACAATTTTAGTTTTTTTAGAATTTCCAAATATTTTTTAAACAGCTATTCTTGAAAAGAAAATTCAGTGCTTGTTTGTGAAAACCCAGAAAAATTCTTTAAGCCAGTGTGGATGATGTAAGCATCACACAGTATGCTTTCCTGCTATTTACATCTTTCCTCCTAATTCTTCAACATACTCATGCAACATACTCATGTATTATGCAGGGTATACCAAAGCTGTATAACACACTGGTGAGGTATTACCTGGACTACTGCATGTTATTTTGACCTCCATATTACAAAAACGATTGAGTGGCACAAGAAAAAACGTGGTGAGAGTGACTAGGCCATGAATATGAGGTTTGAGCTGAGGTCAAAAGAGCTGAATCTTTTCGGTTTAAGAAAATATAGGTTAACAGAAGACATGCTAGTAAAGTTCAAAATTATGAAGAAAACTAGTATGGTGGACTCTAGAGCCTGCAATTATCAAGTCTCTAAATACTCGTAGGAATTGAACTAAATGTCACTCTAGGATAAGAATTAGTCCTACTTCAGAATAGGACATAAGAAGTGTTTATGAAGCTTTGCAGTCCCAGTCTCGGCTAAGAGTAGGAATTTATGTCTGAGAATGAAAGACGTTGTGACTTCACAATACCTCGAGCTGTGAATTCAAGGTCATCATGACGTTTTGCAGTTTTCTTATACTAACATTGAGGCTTCAGCACAAAGATGATAATAATAATAGTAATAGTAATAATCAAAGCAGAAGTAGAAGAAGAAGACGAAAGAACACATAATACGGTAGGATAGTGTGCTAAGCTGCAGATAATTGTTACCACTTTGCAACAACATGAATAATATTGCAACAAATACTGAGATGTAAAGACCGACACACACACACACAAATGAGAGAAAAGCCTGAAATTGGGCACATTTATTTAACAACGAATGCTTTAGGGATTGTTCCTGCCTTGTGCGATATGCTTGCTGCAATAGGCTCCAGGTTCTCTATAACCCTGCTCGCGATAAAGCAGGTTTAGAGAATGGATGGATTGATGGATGGATGGATGGATGATCCATAGCTGCACATTCATCTTAATTACCTTCCCACTGTTATGTCAACAGAAAATGCCTCATAAAGTAACTATTATACTGAAACATCCATCCATCCATTTTCCAACCCGCTGAATCCAAATACAGGGTCACGGGAGTCTGCTGGAGCCAATCCCAGCCAACACAGGGCACAAGGCAGGAACCAATCCCAGGCAGGGTGCCAACCCACTGCAGGGTATCAACCCACGGCAGGACACACACAAACACACACCAGGGCCAATTTAAAATCGCCAATCCACCTAACCTGCATGTCTTTGGACTGTGGGAGGAAACCGGAGCGCCCGAAGGAAACCCATGCAGACACGGGGAGAACATGCAAACTCCACACAGGGAGGACCTGGGAAGCGAACTTGGGTCTCCTAACTGCGAGGCAGCAGCGCTACCGCTGCACCACCCTATACTGAAACAAGCCACAGCAATTTTATGCTTTTTCAAAAGCCATATTCACTCCTCCAGTGTATTCAATCATCTTTAACTGGGCCATTCCATGTCCCTGTCCATGATTTCACCATTATATTCTATGAGGCTCTGTTTATTCAATGCCCTGGTAGACTCTATCTGCCTTCTTGACCCTTCCCAGGCTTGTAAAATGTAACATGAATGTTCCAGGGAACTCGTAGAACGCAAAGCTCAGTGTACTTGTTTAATATACCACTGTAAATCACATATCTATCCCCACTTATTTTCAGGATAATATATGGTCTACTACAGTAAAGTTTCCACCTATGACCACCTTTGTGTTGATACTGTGATATTGCTGTTGATTCACATGTGCAAGCTCATTCACACTTGGTGTAAAGATCTTTAAGTATGTGCTGATTTGCATGAATGCAGCTTACTTTAACGCTATTTCACATGGAGTGGTGGGGAAATGTATGTCTGTGTATTAGCTCACGCAATGTAAGGAGATTTAAAGTTTGATGCAAAATTCTAGAAATTGTTGGTTTTGACATACACAAATCATATACAGGATACAGATGTGCTAAAATTTATGGTAAATGTATGAAATAATAAAAATTAGATGCAGTCAATAAAAAGTCTATCACTTTTGTGTTTACTACATTAACACCCTCACGTGTTGTTCAATGTGAAATGTGAAAACAGATTATGTAAAAATTCTGGATAGCAACAACATTTTCTTTTGATACAGAAATACACATTTCTTACTTTACAAAGAGGCTTTGTAAAGTCTGAGATGGGGAGTTTTTAACATGAGTATGTTTAATGTCTACTTCAAAAAGGCTAAAATATGCTGAAGAGTCAATCTTAAAAGAGGAATGCCCTCCGGTACTGCCCATTTGTTATGATGCCATGCACCAAGAGGAGGTGGTACATCATTATTGGCGTTGCGTTAATGTAAACAGATTACTCTAAACACTCCATACGTATAACAAAAGACTGCCTGTATAATGGTAATTACATGAAAATAGGACTAGCAGTTAAACTGTATTGTTCAGTTCAGCTGTTTATTTATCTGATTGTCATCTATTATCAAGCCACCTTATTCCTGTTCAGGGTCATGGAACCTCAGGAACACCCAGGCAGCACTGAGCACAAAGCAGGAGCCAACACTTATCATTTAATTGCCTAGTAATGAAATAAATATAGCAGCTAATTAAGTTGATTAACAATCAAGCAATGTGTACCTGTGCGTTCCCAAATACATTTAATGTGTACATGCTGTTCATTGTTCTAGCTTTTACTACAATTAATGCGTGACTGAGCTCCAGATCAATAATTCTGTATGCAGCCTCATAGCCCAAATCTCACCACATAAACACCAGCAGCCTTATTTTCTGCAGACATATTTATTTTCTTTAAATAATAGGGGGATCAAAAGACACACAACCCACAAAACTCAATTTAACACATATGCACTTATATAGGAGTCAGTAGCAAAGCCAGTTAGAAAGAACAACACTCCCAATTCTTTAAATGTTTTTCTGTTTCATTTCTTTCTTTTCAGCTTTCAACTCTGCTAACAATCTATCATTTTCTGCCTTACTCTGTCTAGTCTTGTACTGTATGTTCATGACAAGGCAGCTTATTTATTTAAAAGGCAAGGTCTTGCCCTCACCAATAACTTCATTTGTAACTTTGATGAAAGTAATTTGCTAACAATTAATTGCATAAAAAATATTGATAAGAAATCAAAGCCACTGTGAAATAGAAATTGAGTTAATTTATCCATTTACTGAACCTGCTTTTAAGAAGTAATGGCAGCCCAGAGCCTTTAGAGTCATTGATGTCTGGCCCATTACTTGCTTGGCCTTGAGGGAGCTAAAATTAAATAAACTAAATAAACTTCAACTTAGCATAGTAAACATGTGTTGTCTACAAAACCTAAAAGAGTGGTCAAGTTAAATTTTCCTTTCTAGTCTTGATTAAATTGAGAACCCATCTTCTATTTTGGAGCCAGTCCCATGCCCAGAAAAATGGGGAGGGTTGGCATCACCAGCAAAACCAAGGAGCTGGTGGTGGATTTTAGGAGGCCCAGGCCCCTCATGGACCCCATGATCATCAGAGGTGACGGTGTGCAGAGGGTACAGACCTATAAATACCTGGGAGTGCAGCTGGATGATAAATTGGACTGGACTGCCTATACTGATGCTCTGTGTAAGAAAGGACAGAGCCGACTATACTTCCTTAGAAGGAAGGACTGGCGTCCTTCAACATCTGCAATAAGATGCTGCAGATGTTCTATCAGACGGTTGTGGCAAGTGCCCTCTTCTACGCGGTGGTGTGCTGGGGAGGCAGCATAAAGAAGAGAGACGCCTCATGCCTGGACAAACTGGTCAGGAAGGAAGGCTCTATTGTAGGCATGGAGCTGGACAGTTTGACCTCCGTGGCAGAGCGACGGGTGCTGAGCAGGCTCCTGTCAATAATAGAGAATCCACTGCATCCACTAAGCAGTATCATCTCCAAACAGAGGAGCAGCTTCAGCGACAGACTGCTGTCACTTTCAGCTCCACTGACAGACTGAGGAGATCATTCCTCCCCCACACTATGCGACTCTTCAGTTCCACCCACGGGGGTAAATGTTAACATTATTCAAAGTTATTGACTGTCTGTATACCTGCTGGAGTATGTGAATTTCCCCTTGGGATTAATAAAGTATCTATCTATCTATCTATCTATCTATCTATCTATCTATCTATCTATCTATCTATCTATCTATCTATCTATCTATCTATCTATCTATCTATCTATCTATCTATCTATCTATCTATCTATCTATCTATCTATCTATCTATCTATCTATCTATCTATCTATCTATCTATCTATCTATCTATCTATCTATCTATCTATCTATCTATCTGGAAAAGCATCTCGCCATTAAAATCATGCCAAAACCTATAAAACACTGATCCCACACAGAAGTGGGAAAAGCTGAAAACGAAGAAGAAAAACAAGAACTTACACAAACAAGTTTGGATTAGCATCACAAATTAACCAAAGATCAAAGTATGACTGAGAAAACCAAAGAACCTAAACTAAAACCTGTGTTGACATACAGTATGAAGAGAATGCCAACCCACAGAAAGTGGACCCTATGTATGGGAGACAGCCAGTTAAATTAGAAGCAAAGATTATAAAACTATTACAATTATTAGGACAAGCTTACTAGAGTTGCTTGTTTGTGTTGTTACTATTCATAAGTGGGTAGTTGTTTAAGCTCCATTTGAAAAATTAATTTCCTTTTTAAATATAATGCATTTATGGATGGAAGTTAACATGTTGCCTATCAACTCAATGAGGCAATCAACTTTAGAAGTCACTGTGACAATCACAAGCAGACATAAAAGTGAACTGTGAAAATCTCCCTATGAAAACCTGTGAAACACATTGTTAGAGTTATATAATGACACTGAGTACACTGAACTCATATTACCATTTCATTTGTTCATAGAAAGTGGTTCAATTTACTGCCCAGGTAAAAAATACCTTGCGTGGAAAAATACAATCCAGTATAAAAACAGTCCCCTGGAATCCATGTTTAATAGCAATTTATATAGGAAAGAAGTTGGAAAGTCCAGGAAGCCAGTTATAAATGTTTTCTTAAGTCACATCCAATAGCTTGTGGTGCCACAATGAAGTTAGGCTTTCTGTTAATCCATCTTTTTAAGCAGAAAGACTGGGAGGGATGGAGGTAGTGGGGGGGCAGATGAATGGCTATCGTTCTTCTTAATTGTCCTCTGTCTTAGCAGAGGAAAATATGTCAGTAGCTGTACTGCATCCAAATCCTTCCCCAGTGTACCCCTGAAACCTCTAAAAAGTCAACTCAAACCTTTACACATGACATAAGAGGGGTAACCAAAAATAACTGGAATTGAAAAAAAAATTGTTTTAATAATTTTTACTTACTGAAACTTTAGTCTACTTCAAAGCACTCTCCATGTGAATGAATGCATTTGTCCCAACGGTTTTCCCACTGGTGGAATCATTTTTGGATTTGCTGAAGAGGAACATTGTCCAATGGCTGCAGTGATTTTTCTTTGACTTGTTTTCCTTTGAGTTCTTTCTTGATATGCGGGAACAAGAAAAAGTTGCACGGAGCAAGATCAGGCGAGGAGGGAAGGTGGCAAGAACTCCAAGACACACAAGTCAATTCAGAAATCTCTTCAATAGTTTGACGATGATCTTTGTAAATTGCATTGCAAACTTTTTCAAGATTTTCGTCATTCCTAATTGTGGAAGGTCAGCCAGATCTTGATTGGTCTTCAAGTGACTTTTCCCCTCGTTTGAAATGCAAAAACCACTTGTAGACCTGTGCTTTACTTAAAGCTTCCTCTTTAAAAAGCAGTTTCAAGCATCACTCAGTTTCAGCAGCTGTTTTCTCTAAGAGAAAACAAAATGTAATGCAGACTTGCTGTTCTTTACAATCACAAAAATAGCAGAACACGTTTAATAAGCAAAAACCGATACAGAATGCCGTACGAACAATACAGAGCAATGCCACTTGGCAGACTGCTATAGAATACTGTAAGTATGCTACACCGAGTGGTGAAATTTGCAACTGTGTCTAGATTGTTCCAGGTACAGATTTCGGTTATTTTTGGGTATACCCTCGTATGTCTTAGATATTTAGCGTGATGGAAGCCCAAAGCTGCTAACCCTCATCTACAAATGATCCTTCTGTCCCTGGCAATGAATTTCTCTGTATAAGAGCTATAGAAGGACTGTGTCAGCAAGCCACAAAAGCTGAAAACTTGAGAAAACCCTGAGAAAAACTTCACATAATATTCTTATAAAATAATACTTTACTTATAATGTTAGTCTTTGGGTTATTATTATTGTTTATTTGATTGATTTTATCCAAAGAGGCTAAACAGATCAGGACAACAAGAAACGTCTATTGCATATTCTCTTTTTCCTCTTTTTGCACTCAGTGAAATAAATTAAGGAGACCC
Organism: Erpetoichthys calabaricus; assembly: GCF_900747795.2. NCBI lineage: Eukaryota > Metazoa > Chordata > Cladistia > Polypteriformes > Polypteridae > Erpetoichthys > Erpetoichthys calabaricus. The sequence continues at coordinate 161,195,274 of NC_041396.2, read as the reverse complement.
TGCTGACCAATAAACTAGGCAACCAGCAAGAGGGCAAAGTTATTGGCTTCATCCTTTAACAGTGGGAGAGGTGAGGAAATAAAACTGGTGTGTTTTTTGGAGTGGGCAGGTGGCCAAACCATATTACAGAGATAATAATGAATAAGTATGTAAATGTATGTTTAGAGTCATATAATGAGACTGGGCATTGCTAATATTTTGCCTTTATTTACATTATTTATTGTTTCCCTTGTATCATTGTTCTTAATATTAAGAATACGTTTTTCCATATATACTGTGAGAATTTTTTCTTTTTGTCCATATTGCTTCTGGCCATGGTGGCATGCAGAAGTGGCTACTGTGGCAATATGTATATGAGAATGTAAAAGAGCTATTGTCTAAGCAATTTGCTTTTCATGCTACATGTTACAGCTGTCACATCAAAGAAGATTTATTTGTCAGCAGTAAGTTCTCGTCTTTAATGGCTTGTGAAAGGCAATCTGGCATACCTTTAATTTCTGTGTCTTCTGCTTGTGCCAAAAGCTGAAAGAAATTGTCTGAATTATAAAAGTAGCCAAATAACATTTCATACCTTTTTGAGTGTTTATTTTTATTGGTCAAAAATATATAAATAAAAATTTGATCATGAAAAAAACATAACATATTCTGAATAATGACAGAAGCCAAAGGTACTTGATTTTTTAAAATGTTACATTGGAAATTGATATAATGCTTTATTTGATAAATTAGTTAAGAAAGACAAAAAGCCATTGCATAAAAGATAAGTATTTTAATGAATGAATTAATAATAATTCTCAACCCCTCTTTGATATATTATTCTGCAGATTATTTACTGCATGTACCTTTTGGTGAATCTTTTCCCACAGTCTCAGACTTCATTATTTTCTATGTATCTTGCTATGTGATGGAGCCCAGTATCAAAGTCAATATACAGTGTGGAATATTCAGTTATTCATTATCTGAAGTTAATTTTTCTTCAGTTGGGTTGTGTTCTGTGACTTTTCTTCATTTAAAGCAATCTATAATTCATTCACTTAAATAATTTCAATAGCAAATAATACATTCGGGAACTTTTATAAATTGCACACTGTATTATTTAGGTATTTTGTATTGAAATTAAATAATGTAAACCACTACAAGTCTACACTACAGTCTGGGCAGGTTAAAATGATTTTAGCCAATAAAGGAAAATGCTTTCAGTCGGAGCAGTTATATCTTTTCTTTTCCCCCTAAATTGTATATAAGGTGCTTGATATAGTCTACTATTGTATATTACTTACCCTTCTTGTTGTAACAAATGTTAACTGTAGTTCAATAATTATGAAAGGTACATCTGAATTGAATTGAATCAAAACATGTTCTCTAAAGATTCATCCAAGTGCAAGAACAACTGTTTTCAAAGCATCATTTTTTCTTTCATTTCATTTTTTTTTTGCCCTGACTCAACTACCTGGCTACTATCCATGATGGCATACAGCAGAAGACACTTGTTGCCATGACTGACCAGCCAAAAAGTCTCAGAATTTGAATTCTTTACATCTTTCTGTTCATTTTTCATATATAAATCCACATATAGGAACTAATTAGCAGCAAAAGTTAAATAATTGTAAAGCAAATTGCATTTTTAATACTCTGTTCCTATTAGAGAGTTCATTTGAAGAAGAGAATACAACTAGGAGCCTTACAGTAGCTAACAAAAAGTCAAAATGTACTTTCTTTGTTGAGAAGTGAGAGCAGTACTTACCTTTCTGCACTGGAATAACAGCATGTGTCAATGGTACTGCCTTCTCTTCTCTTTCGTATATGGCCTTGGTAAGCCCTACCACATTCTATGCCTCCATTCGGTTACCTTGAACAAAAAAGTGGCAAAAACATTACGTATGTAAAAATAATCTTTATTATTAACCAAAACAGGGAGCACAGTAATAGCTACAGTGAATTCTGATAGTATTCAGACAGCTTTACTTTTTTTACATTTTGTTAAGTTGCAGCCTTATCCTAAAGTTGTTTAAATTACTTTTTTCACACATCAAGCACCACTCAATAGCTCAGAATTGCAACACAGAATTTTGTTTTGCACAATTGTTAAAAATAAAAACCTTAAATCTCATTTTTTCATAAGCTTTAGGATCCTTTACTAATACACTTCAGATTTGGCTCAGGGGCATTCCATTTTACTGATAATTGTCGAAATGTTTCTACATTTGACTTTAAAATACTGCTTTTGGTTTACAAAGCCTTAAATAATCTCGCTCCATCCTACATCTTGGAATGCCTTTCACCTTACATTCCAAATCATAACCTTAGATCTTCAAATGAGTGTCTGCTTATAATTCCAAAAGCTAAACTTAAAAGAAGTGCTGAGGCAGCCTTCTGCTGTTATGCACCTAAAATCTGGAATAGCTTACCGATAGAAATTCGTCAGGCTATTACGGTAGAGCACTTTAAAAAACTGCTAAAAAAGCCATTACTTTAACATGGCTTTCTCATAGCTTCATTTTAGTGTAACCCTGATATTCTGTATATGCATTTAATTATCATTTATTTTCATGGCTCCAAAATCTGTACTAACCCCTACTTTCTCTGCTGTTCTTTTTACGGTTTTCTGTGGTGGCGATCTGCGCCACCACCACCTAATCAAAGCACCGTGCAGCCTCTATATAGATGGATTGAAGGCCAGATGTCCACATGACCATCATCATCTAATTCTTCCACGTGGATCCTGAATACCATGAGGACTGATTTAGATCATTTATGTTAGTTAGAATGCCTAGAGGGGGCTGGGCAGTCTCGTGGCCTCAGAACCCCTGTAGATTTTGATTTTTTCTCAAGTTCATCTTTGAACAGGATAATGACCCAAAGCACAAAGCAAAGACAATACAGGAATGGCTTGGGGACATCTCTATGAATGTCCTTGAGTGGTCCAGCCAGAGCCCAGAATTGATACCAATTGAACATCTTTGGAGAAACTTGAAAATAATTGTTTTCTGACACTCTCAATCCAACCTGACAGAGCTTGAGAGGATCTGCAGAGAAGAATTTGGGGTTTGTCTGCCATTGAGATATGTGAATGTTGTCACGTCATACCCAAAAAGACTCCAGGCTGTGAAAGCTGCCAAAGGTGCCTCAGCTAAACATTGAGTAAAGGGTGTAAATACTTGTGTCAGTGTGAGAATTTCACCTTTAATAATTTTGCAAAGTCTTCTAAAATCCTGTTTTCACTTTGTCATTCTAGGGTATTGAGTGTTGCTTGATGTAGGGAATAAATGAATGTAAATACTTTCAGAATAAGGCTACAAAATAACAAAATGTGAAACAAAATGCACAGTATAAAGAAAACCCAAATTATCAGACAAATAAATAGAAGTCAGACCTAAACCTCCCCATGTTGTCATTCCCTGACCAATTTTACGCCTTCAAAACACAGTGCAGCACCAAATAAACTCTTCCTTCCACCCCCTGCTCTCCCTGTACCTCAGATCACTCAACCATTTTCTCCACCTAACTACCTGACTTCAAGCACAACGTGTCACTGATAGCAAACAACCTTTTACACTACCTTTAAAAGTCATGGTGCTCTTCCACCTGAAAGCCCTTTGAAAGCCACAGGTATCGCTGAAATATTTTTAATTGTCATTAAAAGAGTTAGGTACCCTCAAAAACTCCAATGTTGCCTATCCTTTCTAATATGCAGTGGGGACCTACCAATTCCCCTCATGATGTCTTTCTCAACCTAATAGCTATGGAATTAACACTGAAGCACAAATAAAGCATTCAAGACATACCACTTCCTAGCAGCTCTAATTTACCTGATAATCATGTAGGTTGCCTTTAGGAGGTCATACCTAGACAGTCATTTCTTCTGTTTTATGCCAGTCTTATGCCCTGGTAAATCCTTGCCAGATCAGCAACAATTTTCAGTGGATGTATATGCATACATAATGGAATACATGCACAATAATTGTACATAAAGTCATTGCAGTTTGGAATTTGAAAATAATCAAATTTTATCTTTAACAGCTGGAATAATGTCACTTTTAATGGGCTTGCTTTTCAGACTTCTTCCCTGCTGTCTGTTTGCTAGAACAGTCCCCAGGCTCCTCTTCGAGAATAAAGCAAGTGTGAAATATTAGATCTTTTAAATGTGTGGCCTGCAAGTTCCAGATACAACTAAACAGACAATTGTCCCAGGTGCAAGTAAATTAATTTTATTTTCACAATACCTCCAAAACACCATTTTTTTCTTTGTTTTTCTTTCTTTCTGTTTTCTTTTTCATTTGCTCCTCTACTCCTCCCCAGGCAAAAGTTGTCCTTCTCCTCTCCTGACACAGACTCCCTGGATGAGGCAAAATGGCTCCTCTTATGTCAGACCCAGGAGTACTTCCAATGTGACAGCATTACAACTAGGAAGCACTTCTGGGTCAGATAGAACTTCCTTAACTGGTAGAACTTTTCTCCCAGCAGCTCCCAATGTTGGCACCCTGGTAACCCAGCAGGGCTGCCTGTCAGGATTACAACTCCCATGTTGCCCTACAGGTGTACAAATGGGAGCTCCATCTGGGGGGATTCTGTCATCCAGTGTATCGAGAGTATACGTTTCCCCAGGAAGCAGTCTCTGTCTGTCCTTGTCATGTGTGTGCATTGGAGAACCTCCTTATGGGCTCTGTTGACCTGGGACAAGAGGGGCACTATCGCTAACAATGTTATCTCCTTCTTTCCCTAAAGTGTTGAGAAACCACCCAGTGAGGGTAACTGACTTCGCCCTTTCAACTTCAGCTTCCATAAAAGGCTGAGCCTCCCGGAAGGGGGTGTCATTTCAGTCAAGAGCAACCCGCTGAATGGAGCTCGGCTACCAAAGTGACCTAACTTTTGGCTAACCAGCCTAAACATCTTGTTTTGCTTTTGATTCCTGCTTAGTGGGACATGCACACCTAAGAGGGTTTGATTTTCTTTATTTTGTTTTGGCCAATATAAACAGGACGATTCAGTTGGTGCCTCAGATTTTTCCAGTGTGGGGAGTTGTCATTTCTGAAGGCCTTCTGACCAGGAGAGGTATCAGCAGCCAAGCTGGCTGGGATGCCTGTCCAGCCGTGCCCCTCCATTACAAACAAGCAAGGTAAGGAACCATCGATCCCGGCTGGGATGCCAGGAACCCATGCTGTCTGTGACAAATGTTACTATACTGCGAGACATATTAATAACTTTTTCTAAATTAGTAAATGTTAATTGAGCAAAGTCCATGATCTCTAGGTATACTTGTGTTTCCTAGCCACTGAGTTACAATCCAGCTACTTCTTATTCTGAAGGCATAAGAAATAAAGATTAATATTATGAAACCAGACACTGATTACAGTCATGCACTGATAATGGTATTACAAATAATTTTGTGAGAGCTTGAAAGAAATAGCAAAATTTTAAAACAAGTCCAAAAAAGCCTTTAAAACTATATCAACTGCTACTTGGAAAGAAGCATCAGTTCATTACAGATTGCCGGAGGACAGCGGTTGTAGATATTTTCTCATCTATACATAACATCTTACTTTGTTGTGTACATCACTTCAGTTCAAAATTGATTTTTCAGGGCTTTGCAGTAGAATCAGCAGAATTTTACTATTAAGGATGCCCATAAGAATTGGTTTAGTACAAGCATCAATTCTGTCAATGAAAAAAACCCTTGTGCACATTAACTTGGTAATAAATCCTTATGGGGGAGGATCAGGGTCACTTTAAACATATTAAATCTTAAATAATAGGGGTAATGAAATTTGGTAGTTTCATATGTCTCATGGAGGCAATTCAGTATTTGTTTTACTATTTATATAATCAAATTGAGGTGTAGTTGAGAATCATGTTTCTTTCCTTTACACTACACTGTTTTTTTTTTTTATAAATTTCCATTGTACATGACAGTCTGCAAACAGAACAAAACCAATTATGTTACTATATAGTATCATATTAACAAAAAATAGAATTTAGGTGTTTCAGTATTTTAAATAACAATAATTCTTATTTTTATATTTAAGTTCCAGGCAGGGCCAGATTAAGGAGGGTGGGGCCCCTGGGCTACAGGCATTTTTGATGCCCTACCTACACAAAATACTATGAGTGCACATCAACTTCAACGTTTCAGAGACACACAGAGTGAGGTAAATGACTGCTACAGAGTCAGAAAAAAATATGGGCTCTAAAATTATGAGACAGAGTATGCGGTATCAAAGCTTTTAGCTTTAATTAGATATTGCTGCACAGATGACAAGGAACCAAGGCAAACAAAGGTTTGAAAAATCAACTACACAACCCTACTGCAAATGCCTACAGAAGTAAAATGATCAAATACTGGATAGACCATGCTGTATGGTAAAACATACTAATGCTAACCTTTCAAAATTGTATTTTTTTGAATTTCTTTGGAGCAAAGTCCTGGATCAGATCACTAAAATTGAATTTAAGAACCAGATTACTCTCAGCTGATGGCAAATTCAAATAATTCAGTATTTCCTATCTCATTGTGGATTCACGCATATTCTTTACTAACCTGAGCTTGGAGAAAGATCCCTCATCACTTGCTTTTGACATCCGGCGCCGCCGAGAGTGGCAGCCTTTTCAGCAGCTCCGTGTATGACTGTATATATATGTGTATTTTTCTACTTTTATTTTTCTATTTTTATTTATTGATCACTCCTACCACTTTATTTTATGTGGATTCGTTCCCTGGATACACTTACTTTTACAACATGGGCATGGATTTTAACACGCCGAGACTCGCCTATTCAAGTACTCAACTTCGGGCGCTGAGAACAAATGCCAGTGCCGGTGTGGTTCCCTATTTACCCGACGAGGTAAGAAGGCGGTATCGTGGCAGCAGAGCCGGCACTAAGCTAAAAATGAAGCAGATTGCGAGAAAGTGGCGTTTTAAGCCTTCGGTGCCTTCTGTTATTCTGGGGAATGTGAACTCAATCTCAAATAAGATCGACGAACTGGCTGCGCTGGTGAAAAATGTCAGAACTTACAGAGAATGCAGTTTGTTGTGTTTCTGCGAAACGTGGCTAACTAACACCATCCCAGATGCTAATGTGGAGCTACCCGGGTTTAGCACCGTTAGAGCGGACAGAGATGCAAGTACCTGTGGGAAGCAAAAAGGAGGAGGACTCGCTGTCTATGTTAATACACGGTGGTGTAACTCTGGACATGTTAAAGTCAAAATCTCCACTTGCTGCAGGGACATCGAACTGTTGGCCATAAGTCTGCGTCCCTATTACTTGCCCAGAGAGTTTGGACACGTCATTGTTGTTATCGTTTACATTCCTCCTCGGGCGGACGTGGAGTCAGCGAGTGACATCATCCATTCTGCTGTTGCTAAGTTACAAACGCAGCACCCTGAGGCGCTTGTGCTAATCGCTGGAGACTTTAACCATGTGACGCTGGACAAAACATTACCTGCATTCTCCCAGTATGTGGACTGTAACACCCGGGGAAATAAGACTATTGATTTACTGTATGCAAACGTTAAAGACGCATACAGTGCCACCCCGCTGCCTGCGCTTGGGAAAGGAGATCATAACCTGGTTCTGCTTCAGCCTCACTACAAACCAAAAGTGAGAGTCCTACCTGTAACCAAACGATCATTCAGGAAGTGGACCCCGGAGGCTGAGAATACTCTGAGACAATGTTTTGGAACTACAGACTGGGATATCCTGCAGGGATCACATAGTGAGAACATTGAGCAGGTTGTTGACTGCACTACTGACTACATCAACTTCTGTATGGACACTTTAGTTCCAGTAAGAACAGTATGCTGCTATGCTAACAACAAGCCATGGATTACAAGTGACATCAAGGGCCTTTTGAACCAGAAGAAAAGGGCCTTTAAAGACGGTGATCAGCATGAGCTCAAGCGCGTGCAGAAGGAACTCCGAGTCCAGCTCAGGGCGGCGAAGGAGCAGTACAGGAGAAAGCTGGAGCAGAAGTTGCAGAACAACAGCATGAAGGAAGTGTGGGATGGGATGAAGATCATCACTGGCTGCAGCTCGAAGCAGGGTGCCACCATCGAGAGAGACGTGAAGAGAGCAAACGAAATGAACATCTTCTTTAACAGGTTTGACCACCCTAACCCACTCTCACCTCGGATTACTGCACTCTCTACACATCATTCTGCTGATACCAACATAGGAGAGACATCCCCACCCACAATTACAGCAGCGCAAGTGAGCAGAGAGCTGAGGAAACTTCGTGCCAGCAAAGCAGCAGGTCCAGATGGAGTATCGCCACGACTGCTGAAGGTCTGTGCATCAGAGCTGGGGGGTCCTCTACAGCGCATCTTCAACCTGAGCCTGGAACAGGGGAAAGTCCCGAGGCTTTGGAAAACATCTTGCATCACCCCAGTCCCAAAGGTATCACATCCTGGTGAGCTGAATGACTTCCGGCCTGTCGCTCTAACATCACATGTGATGAAGACCATGGAGCGGCTGCTGCTTCACCACCTGAGGCCACAGGTCCAACACGCCCTCGACCCTCTGCAGTTCGCATACCAGGAGAAGGTGGGAGCGGAAGATGCCATCATCTATATGCTACATCGATCCCTCTCCCACTTGGACAGAGGCAGTGGTGCTGTAAGAATTATGTTTCTAGACTTCTCTAGCGCCTTCAACACCATCCAACCTCTGCTCCTTAGGGACAAGCTGACAGAGATGGGAGTAGAGTCATACCTGGTGGCATGGATCGTGGACTATCTTACAAACAGACCTCAGTATGTGCGTCTCGGGAATTGCAGATCTGACATTGTGGTCAGCAACACAGGAGCGCCGCAGGGGACTGTACTTTCTCCGGTCCTATTCAGCCTATATACATCGGACTTCCAATATAACTCAGAGTCCTGCCACGTGCAAAAGTTTGCTGACGACACTGCTATCGTGGGCTGCATCAGGAGTGGGCAGGAGGAGGAGTATAGAAACCTCATCAAGGACTTTGTTAAATGGTGCGACTTAAACCACCTACACCTGAACACCAACAAAACCAAGGAACTAGTGGTGGATTTTAGGAGACCCAGGCCCCTCATGGACCCCGTGATCATCAGAGGTGACTGTGTGCAGAGGGTGCAGACCTATAAATACCTAGGAGTGCAGCTGGACGATAAATTAGACTGGACTGCCAATACTGATTCTCTGTGCAAGAAAGGACAGAGCCGCCTGTACTTCCTTAGAAGACTGGCATCCTTCAACATCTGCAGTAAGATGCTGCAGATGTTCTATCAGATGGTTGTGGCGAGTGCCCTCTTCTACGCAGTGGTGTGCTGGGGAGGCAGCATTAAGAAGAAGGATGCCTCACGCCTGGACAAACTGGTGTGGGAAGGCAGGCTCTATTGTTGGCATAGAGCTGGACGGTCTGACATCCGTAGCAGAGCAACGGGCACTCAGCAGGCTCCTATCAATTATGGAGAATCCACTACATCCATTAAACAGTGTCATCTCCAGACAGAGGAGCAGTTTCAGTGACAGACTGCTGTCACTGTCCTGCTCCACTGACAGACTGAGAAGATCATTCCTCCCCCAAACTATGCGACTCTTCAATTCCACCAGAGGGGGGTAAACGTTGAACATTATTCAAGTTATTGTCTGTTTTTTTATATGCATTTTTTATTACTCTTTAATTTAATATTTTTGCTGCTGGAATATGTGAATTTCCCCCTGGGATTAATAAAGTATCTATCTATCTATCTATCTCTATCTTTGTGACAGGCAATGTTGATAAAGCCTGAAAGCAATGGCTACATTTGGGAAGATGTCCTGCAAGTTTTTTTTTCTCTAAGAAACTGTAAAAGCTCTGGAGCAGATGAAATTCCTTTAGTGTTTTATGAACTCTCTGAACTGGGCAGTTTGCTAACCACTGTGCTTCCTCACTTCAAACAATAAAAGTCGAAGAAGGAACAAAACAACCTCAAACTAGCAACAAGTGTGGAAAAAAATATATAGATATACTGATATACATAGATATGTGTTGGCATCCCAGGAGGACTTGATAAAGGTTACTTTAATCAGCCGGGATGCCAGTACAATGGAGGGAAAGAGAGTTGTCACTTACCTGGGTTATTTACTCCCCCAAACTGCTAGATGGCAGCATTCCTGATTTACGGTACCCACAGGGTATGTTGGGAACTGTAGTCCCACGGGGCATTCCGGTTGGGTTCCATGGGTCCTGCAGGGATTAACACTAGAATTACCGAAGCCTATAAAAAAACTCGTAATCCTGGCCCACCATAAATCCTTTCACATCTCTCCATCAGCATCTTTTGTTTTTAAAATGTGTCGATCAGCACAAGCAGCAAGCAGCCTGCTACAACAGCAACAACAACATTTATTTATATAGCACATTTTCATACAAATAATGCAGCTCAAAGTGCTTTACATGAAGAAGAAAGAGAAAAAAGACAAAATAAATACAAATTAGAATAAGGGAACACTAATTAACATAGAAAAAAAGTAAGGTCCGATGGCCAGGGAGGACAGAAAAAACAAAAAAAAAACTGCAGACAGCTGGAGAAAAAAATAAAATCTGCAGGGCTTCCAGGCCACGAAACCGCCCAGCCCCCTCTAGGCATTCTACTTAACATAAATGACCTCACAATCAGTCCATATGGTATTCAGGGTTCTCATGGAAGAACTTGATGATGATGGTCATGTGGACTTCTGGCCTTTAAACCATCAATGTAGGGACATCACAGTGCTTTGATCAGGTGGTGGTGGCGCAGGTCGCCACCCCAGAAACCCAGAAAAAGAACAGATGAGAAAGTAGGGGTTAGTACAGATTTTGAATATAAATACCATAAATAATCATGAAAATTAATTGAATATACAGAGCATCAGGATTAAACTAAGATGAAGCTATGAGAAAGCCATGTTAAAGTAATGTGTTTTCAGCAGTGTTTTAAAGTGCTCCACTGTATTAGCCTGGGGAATTCCTATTGGCAAGCTATTCTAGATTTTAGGTGCATAACAGCAGAAGGCTGCCTCACCACTTCTTTTAAGTTTAGCTCTTGGAATTCTAAGCAGACACTCATTTGAAGATCTAAGGTTACGATTTGGAGTGTAAGGTGTAAGATATTCTGAAATATAAGATGGAGCGAGATTATTTAAGACTTCGTAAACTATAAGCAGGATTTTAAAGTCAATTCTAAATGACACAGGTAACCAATGTAGTGACAGCAAAACTGGAGAGATGTGCTCGGATTTTCTTTTCCTAGTTAAGATTCTAGCAGCTGCATTCTGCACTTGTTGCAATCGATTTATGTCTTTTTTGGGTAGTCCTGAGAGGAGTGAGTTACAGTAATCTAGTCGACTGAAAACAAAAGCGTTGATTAATTTCTCAGCATCTTGCAATGTTACAAGGGGAATAACTTTTGCTATATTTCTTAAGTGGAAAAATGCTGTCCTAGAAATCTGATTAATATGTGATATGTGTGTACCATTCCCCACCTTGATGGAGCTCAACTCTCTCAGCTCAAGTCAAGACTCCTTATCTGCGTGTGAGATCTGGAGTTGTATTGGGTAAATAATACAGTATATCGTTATTTGGAATACATGCATTTCATGTGTGTTCTGTGTCTACAAAGGTTTGGGTAAGTGTAGGATGAAAGGAAATGTGAGGCAAGAAATGCTGAACACATACCTAAAGCAGAAACTTTTTCCATGTTATACTAATAATGACGTGATGTGTATAATGTGTGAAGAGTTTAATCCAAATATCCAATAAACACGTGCACTTTTATTCAAGAATATAACCAAAAAAAAAAAAAACATTCGATTTACATGTTGCTATCAATGAGTTAAAAACCCAAGCTCAGGTGTCAATTAACAGGAGGTTGATATACAGTATGTTCTTGAATGGCGCAGAGGTAAGAACTGCTACCTTCTAACCCAAAGGTACAAAGATCGAGTCTCAGCACTTTGAGTATTGAGCTGCTGCTATTATTATTAGAATATAATAAAAACATGCATTTGATTTGAGACTGTAACACCAGTTGTAAATTTTGGCTACTTGTAAAAGTTAACACTTGTTTTTTTTATTATTCAGTTTTATTCTGTCAGTGACATTCACGTGGTACAATGATCTTGCCCCTCCCTCTCTGAATTGATGGCGTTTATCTCCAGTCTTTTGATAAGAGCAGCGATGACCACAGTTGGTGCTGTGGCTGACGCCTGCTCAAAACTATTTGTTGTACAGAAATTCAAAGATATGATGTCCTGTGAACGCTGTCAGACTACCATGTGGCATTTGCACTTTGACAACAGACACCGTGCAGAATGTGTAAAGAAAACGACAGATTTGCTGCAGTTTTGGATATCTAGCAACGTTTTGTTGAGAACTGTGTTTTGAGTTACAACCCAAGGCAAAGACTTTCCGAGTCTATGGTCATAAAGCTTATGGAGCTGTTTCTGGACAAAGGCAGAACTGTAACAACAGACAACTTCTTCACAGTGTTTTCCCTGGCTAAGAGACTGTATGAGGGGCCAAACAGGCCAAAAATCATATATTTTTGTACGTAAAGTACTAGTTTACGCGTGAACATTATTGGTTTATGGATGATTACTATCGGTTTGCGTGCATACTTAATTGGTTTGCGTGCGAACAATACTGGTTTCATTCATATGAACCATATTGGTTCATGTCTGTATATTATCGGTTTGTGCGTGAACTATATCCGTTTGTATATGCATGGCACTGGTGTGCATATGAACTATATTGAATTGAACTTTATTACTGGTTCACGTGGGTTTGCTATCGGTTTGTGAGGGAATTGCATTGGTTTGCGTGCGTATGCAATCGGTTTGCTTATCAACTATATTGGTTTGTGTTCGTATACTACTGGTTTGCTTACGTATAGCACTGGTTTTTCATATGCACTCTACTGGTTTCACGTGGGTAATATATCGGTTTCGCATATGAACGCTATTGGTTTTGTGTATGCACTACATTGAGTCCTTGTCAGTCTTCTACCGGTTTTATGTGTGCGTACTATGCCGGCTTTGTGAAAGTAACATGCTGGATTTATGTGTGCACTATATCGGTTTTGCGTATGAAACATACTGGTTTGCTAATGCACACTATTGCAATGTTGTGTGTGAACTATATCGGTTCTGCGTGCGAACTATATCGGTTGTTCACGTGATCTTCAGTGGAAATGGGCGGGGCAAGAAACAGGAACTCAGGGGCCGGTAGTGTCATGGAGCGTGTAGAGAAGCTGATCTGGGTTTACTCTAAACAGCGCCGTATTTTTTTTCACACAATGGGTTTGGGAAAAGACTTGGTGGTAATTATTACTATTTAATAGAATCTGCCATTGAGTGTGTAATGAACACAAAGCTGAAGTTAAGTACGTATATGGTCGTCTTTTTATTCGCTTCCAGCTACATGCTCGCTTCCAACCCACGAATGTACTTTTTCACACAGCTTTTGCAAACTAGTTACTTATTCTAAAGGCAAAATATTCTACATTTACGACTGACGCCTTTATCCAGTATAACATTTAGTTACTACTGGTTACATTTCTTATGCCCAGTGATCCCGCACCATGCCGCTTAGACAGGTGAAGTGACATGCTCATGGTCACACAGTGTCACTATCAGGACTTGAACTGACAAATGTAGGATTTAAAGGACAAAGCCCTAACCTCAATGCCCCACTGCTTGCACATCTGCAACATGCATATTATTTGACATGATATGATCGTGTCCATTCTTTGAAAAGCTAAATGTTCCATATTTAGGACCAGTATATGTGAGTTACATCATATTGGGCCACCTTACCTTTCACAGTTTTGTGACAAGGCATATGCGTTTTTTAAGATGCAGCCGAGTTTTGCCCTGCCAGGTACGAGTACTTGCGTATTTCCACTCCAATATCTGATAAATAGGATTTACTGTGCTATTTAATGGGCACTGTAAAGTGTTAAATCATGTTCGGCCACCTTAATTTTCACAGTTTTGTGACAAGACAGATTCCTTTGTTAAATTAAAGTTGTGTTTAACATTTTTGACCTGTGCAGAACCAAAATGTGGAATATTTATTTTTTCAAATAATTGATCAGTTTGTAATGATTCTGATTAATGTGCACACTGTAGAATATTTTGCCATGCTGTTAAAATAGAATAAGAAGCTGGTGTGCAAAAGCTGTATGAATAAGTAGCTGACTGCAAGCATATACTGGATGTAGCTAGGACTGAATAAAAAGCCAGCAGAATGTGCACCTAACGTCAGCCCCGTGAATATTTCAGAATTATGGGAAAATACTGTTAAAAATAATAACCACCAAGCCCTTTCAGAAACAAACAGTGACATGCAAAAGTATTCCATCACTTTAAAAGTCATCCTAATTTTCTGTATGACAAAAGATTTTTCCACGTTTATTCATTCATTCTTTTTAATGTGAACTCTTGTGCTGTAACAATACATTTCCAAAGTCTAAACTGAAGAAGAAAAACTCCAAAGTTGGTGTTTGCATTAAGTATTCAAGCCCAACACATTCATACTTTGTCAAGAACCCTTTTGCTGCCGTAACAGCCTTCGTTCTTTTGTAAGTAGGCCCCAGTTCTGCACACTGCTCAGGAGTGATTCTGCCCCTTTCTTCTTGGCAGGATTTCTAGAGACCCTCTACGTTGGTGAGATGGCACCTCCGAATAGCAGTTTTCAAACAGTGCCAAAGATTCTCAACAGGGTTAAGCTTAGGGCTTTGACTTGGCCACTCCAAAACAGTCACCTTTCTGTTTTTGAGCTATCCCAGTGTCACATTGGCCTAATGCTTAGGGTCATTATCATGTTGAAAGATGAATCTTCTCCTGAGCTTTCATAGCAGACTGGAACAAGTTCTCTTGCAAAATTGTGCAGTATTTGTGTCCATCCATTGTCCCTTCAACTCTGACAAGATTCTCAGACCCAGCACATGAAAAACATCCCCATAGCATCCCCATGAGACTGCCACCACCATATTCCACTGTAGGAATGTTGTTTCTTGAGGCCTGGGCAATGTTAGTGTTACACTTCACATACCTCTTAAGTCTGTCCAAAAACTTCTATTTTGGTCTCATATGACCATAAAACCTTCTCCCACATTTTAACTGGGTCTTTCTCATGCTTTGTGGCAAACGCCATACATTGTTTTATGTGGACATTCTTAAGGAATGGCTTCTTTCATGCTACCCTCCCATAGAAGCCTGTTTTATGGAGAACTCTTGAAATTGTGGACCTCTGCACCTTTACTCCAGCTAAAGATCATCGCAGACGTCTGAGAGTGACAGTTGGATTTCTAGTCGCCTCTCCCACCAGTTGATGTCTCACTCTGATGTTGAGTTTTGAGGGACAGCCTTTTGTAGTCAGAGTCTGTGTACTTTGATGAACCTTACACTTTCTGGTGATGAATGCAACAGTGCGCAATGGGACATTTGAACTCTTTTGATATTTTTATAGCCATTCCCAGTCTTGTGCATTTCAATAACTTTGTTTCTCACATCAGTAGAATGCTCCTTTGTTTTCATTTTTGCAGTGACTGCCCACTAAAGATTACGGCCCTTACAAAGGGGGCTGTTTAAATCCAGAGAGACAGAAAGGACTCACAAGTAGCACCTCATCATGTTTAATTATGACTGTTAAATGACTGTCACCTTTGTAATTAATTTGTCATTGGTGTAATGATGGAGCTTCCAAAGCACAGAGGTTTAAATACCTATGCAAACATTAACTTTGGAGTTTTTCTTCTTCAGTTAAAAGTCTACAGAAAATGGTTTATTTTGTCTTTGGAAATGTTTTGTCACAGCATAAGAAAAATACTGAATGAATAAATGTGTATAAATCTTTTGTCTTGCAGAAAATTATGACTTTCAAGAGGATTGAATACTTTTGTATGCCACTTAATGTTTGTGAAAGGGCTTGGAGATGATTAACGTTTAACATCTGAAATGATCACGGGACTTAGGTTAGGTACACATTCAGGTGGCTTTTTATTCACTCCTAGCTACACATATGCTTGTAGTCAGCAACTTATTCACAAACCAGCTTCTTCTTCAATGTTAAATGCATGGCAAAATATTATACAGCGTGTACATTAATCTGCAAACTGATACATTATTTGAAAGAATAAATATCCCAGATTTAGGACTTGAAAGGGTTGAAAATGTTACACTCAACTTTAACAAAAGAATCTGTCCTGGACAAGATTATATTATGTCAAATAATATACACATTGCAGATGTGCAAGCATTGGGGCATTGTGGTAAGGGCTTTGTCCTTGAGCATGTCACTTCACCTGAACAGGCGGCACGGTGCGGGATCGCTGGGCATAAGAAATGTAACCAGTAGTAACTAAATGTTATACTGGATAAAGGCGTCAGTCGTAAATGTAGAATATTTTGCCTTTAGAATAAGTAACTAGCTTGCAAAAGCTGTGTGAAAAAGTACAGTCGCGGGTTGCAAGCGAGCATGTAGCTGGAAGCGAATAAAAAGACGATCAAATACGTACTTAACTTCAGCTTTGTGTTCATTACACACTCAATGGCAGATTTTATTAAATAGTAATACAGTCATCCCCTCAATATTTTATTATTTATACATATTTTAAGGCTTTATAAACCCTTACCACACTCTTATAAACCTTTCTCACTCTCTTGTTAACCTTTCCCACACTCTTATAAACACTTCCTATGCTCTTAAACACTTTCTACATTCTTAAACACCGCAGACCAACACTGCACACTGCACGCAGCGATCAGACGTCGATGTGTCTGCACTCGCTTTGTTAAGGGGGGCAGCTGAACTCACGCTGAGCAGAAATGGACTTTGTGCTGCTTCTGCCAAAATGCCTGCTTGTTGCTCTGCGCGTTCGGAAGGAGGAGGAGGAGTGGGGGTGTGTGAGGGCTGAACGCACATTTGCTCAAACCCCCCTCCCCGGAGGCGCAGTACGCTCCTGCCACTTCGCATTGTCAAGGGGGTGGGGAGCTGAATGAACGCTAAGGAGAAGTGGACTTTGAGCTGGCTTTGTGCTGCTTGTCGCACTGCGTGTCAATAATTTAAAAGCCTGTACATCACCTATTTTCCTGTCTCACTGTCTTGTCTTGCGTGAAGTTAAAATGTTTTATAATAGTGAGATGTTACTCATATCCTTAGCCCGACATCCACATATCATATGTGTTAACAAAGTGTGTTTTATAAGTTTACATTTGTTTAAAGCATGTGGGATAGGTATTTTAAGGCTTAAACTATAAAAATGTTTATTTATATGGTCTTTCTATATCGCGGATTTTCTCCTGTTGCTGATGGGTCTGGAACATAACTTCCGCGATAGGCGGGCAATCACTTGTATTTAAAAACCCGCGAAGTCGTGAATCCGCGAAAAGTGAACCGCGAAGTAGCGAGGGATTACTGTAATTACCACCAAGTCCTTTCCCAAACCTATCCATCCATCCATTTTCCAACCCGCTGAATCCGAACACAGGGTCACGGGGGTCTGCTGGAGCCAATCCCAGCCAACACAGGGCGCAAGGCAGGGAACCAGTCCCAGGCAGGGCGCCAACCCACCGCAGCCCCAAACCTATTGTGCGGAAAAAAATACTGCAC
Source organism: Erpetoichthys calabaricus (assembly GCF_900747795.2). Classification (NCBI taxonomy): domain Eukaryota; kingdom Metazoa; phylum Chordata; class Cladistia; order Polypteriformes; family Polypteridae; genus Erpetoichthys; species Erpetoichthys calabaricus. The sequence goes on along the minus strand of NC_041396.2, from coordinate 161,177,676 downwards.
TGTTTAAAGTAAACCCAGATCTGTCTCCTAGCCACTTGTCTTTACACTCCATGACTCTACCGGCCCCTGAGTTCCTGTTTCTTGCCCCGCCCATTTCCACTGCAGATCACATGAACAACCGATATAGTTCGCACGCAGAACCGATATAGTTCACACACAGAGTTGCAATAGGGTGCGCACGCATAACCAGTATGTTTCGTACGAGAAACCGACATGGAAAACACATACAACCAATAGAGTTCAAGCGCAAAACCGATGTGTTACCCACATGAAACCAGTATAAGACGTGCATGAAACCAATATAGTGCATACACAAATCCATCATTAGACCGGCACAGAACGCAAGCCAATGTAGTTCATACGCAAACCGATTACATACAACCAAAAACCAATGCAGTTCACTCACAAATCAATAACAATCATACTGGAACCACTGATATACACACGCGAATCAATATAGTTCATATGCAAACCAGTGCTATGCATATACAAACGGATATAGTTCACGCACAAACCGATAATATACGGATACGAACCAATATAGTTCATATGAATGAAACCAGTATTGTACGCACGCAAACCAATTAAGTATGCACGCAAACCGATAGTAAATATTCATAAACCAATAGTGTTCATACGTAAACCAATAGATTACACACAGAAATATATGATTTATGGCCTGTTTGGCCCCTCATAAGACTGCTGCACCGTGACACAACTCTGCTTGGCACCAGAAGTAAAATGGGACTTCCACCTGCAGCTAAAGTCACTTTAGTACGTAAGAAATTTGCCACGCTAGTGTTTAGATCTGGCAGTGTATATGTCCAAAAAGAAGAAGCCTTTGATTTCAGTCTGTAACTGCCGGTATAAAGTTTTGCTCTCTGTAAAAGATATCGCTGAAGGGGTATAACCAGACACACAGACGCTGGTGAATCATGTCTTCTTAGTATCTTGTTGTCACTTGAGTTTTTTGTTATTCAGTTTCATTCTTGAATAAAAGCACACTTGTTTTGTTATACCTTTGCGAAAGTGTTTATTTTATATTCCAGTAAGCACTTGAATGAGATCGAATGTGTCACTGCTTCTCTCGCACACACACACGTCATTATTTGAAAACACTATGCCAGATCTCGCCTGTACTCCGCGTTATGGTGCATGATATTGAAAATGCAGACAGAGAGGAGTACTGGCAAGATCGAAGAAAAAATGTTCAGATGACTACCCAAATTCAAATGACATAGCGTTTCTTGTGTACATGCGAGCTAGTGGAATAAGAAAAAGTAAATGGCATTTTTCAAGCATCTAGTGCTCAATGATGTATAAGCATGATTGGAACTCCAAGGGGATTCCTCTCCGCCCTTCTCTTTGTTCATACATATTTATCTAAACGTGCTGAAGACTCCAAGTGGGAGGTTCCACTTAATGCTTTATGGAGATGCACATGATTGTGGGCTGGAGAAACTAAGCAGCTGTGAGATGTCGGGGAGGCAGGGGAGTTGTTCCTTATTTGCTTTGTATCATCATTTTGGTATGAGCACTGCGAGTTGGAATCTATTCCAAATTCAAAATTTTTCTGGCGATCCTACAAAAATAATAAACAAAATATACAGTATGTAAATCACAATTGAGCAAAATGAATGCTGCAGGTTTATCAGAGAAGCACAGGGGACAACTTTAAAGGGAAAGCCTTTGGACTTTTGAACATGATAAAGATCTATTGCACAGGGCCAAGTTGACCCTTTAGTGGCTGAAGTGTAGAAAAAAAAAGAAGGTCCTGAAGTGGCATCATACACTTTGTGTATACCCAGCGATTGCCATGCAGTCTACTGGCATCTTGCAACTGATCACCTATAACGCGAATAACACCTTCGATTTTGGTATAGCATCACTAGCCATGAGAGTCGTTTGAGGCTGCTGTTTGCTCAGAATGATGCCCTGTAATGCAAGAGTAGCATCAATGCTGGTCATAACTCATTTCCAAATCAAAAAGTTGGCTTAATTAGTAAATCATTCCCCAACGTTTTTTTGTATCCACATTCTCTCTGGGGGTCCATAATTTACCTTCCATAAGCTGCTTTTTTAAACTATAACCCATGCTTCTTGTGATTTGTTTCAAAACTTTGATGTCAATTATTTTTTTTACTTAATGGCAGAATTTTTAAGTTGCTGTGAATGAAAGTGTTTACTAAATAAAAATATAATGAGCAAGGAATAATTAAAGATCATTATTATAAAACATTTAGTCTATTCAGTAGCTCAATTTGTGAAACACAAACCAATTCATCTTGCCTTAACATATAAAAAATGCAACTGGGCACAAACTTCAGGTCATTTTCCAACCTAAGAACCAGAAAGGCACATAGCATAGTGGAGGGCTGGCAGAGAAGGCAGGATATGGAGGACTGACAAGTGCATTTAATATGTTTAAGTAATCAGGAGTTACTTTGTGCCTTGCAAACCATCATGGAACACTGGGAATGTTTGCCTAAGCTGGCCACATGATGAATTTTCTGGAACTTTTTCTGTGACCAAGTTCACCAGCAAACCCAGATTCCAGGTCAACAAACAAAAATGCTATTAATTTAGACTGCATGTACAGCATACATGTGTCCTAGTGAGGGTTTTAGTTGCAACATGTTGGGCTGTACAGCCCAGACAACCCCATTCTTAGAATTTTTTTAAATCTTTCCTGAGAAATTTTCAGACGCTTCCGGGTCATCTGAGTGATATAATCCCTCTCCCCTGGGTTCCAGTAGGCCATACTTTCTCCTAACTATAAACCAAATCAAATTGCTCCTCCTGATCTACAGAAGTAACAGTTTTCCTCTGATGTCCTCCTATATTATTCTGCTCCATGCATAGAGTAAGATCAGCAAGTCTAGTCAGTAATGTGCTTGAAGTTTCTATCTCATTCCTTCAGTAACTATCCAAAGCTCATGACCATAAAGCATTAGAAACATATGACAAGACTATTTAGGCCAACATACCCTGTTAATCTCTATTCACCTAATTCTTATAAGATACCATGAAGTTTGACTTTTAAAGTTTCTTCAGAGTATTACTGACTACCACACTAACTGGTAACTTATTACACATACCCAATGTTCTCTGTGGGAAAGAAACCTTTCTAAAGCTTGTGCAAAGTTTAATGTTAATAAGTTTCCATCTGTGTCCATGTGCTTTTGTTAACAACTTAAATGCACTGTACTAATTCCCTTCATTATGTTTTACACTTCTATTAAGTGACCTCTTCATTTTGTTTTTTAAAGAATGAAAAGATTCAACTTCTTTAATTTTTCCTCATAGCTCATGCCGCGCAGTCCCCAAATCAGCACAGTCACTCTTCTCTGGACTTTTTGTCCCACTGATGTCTTATTTATAATATGGAGAATAAAACTGCACATTGCACTCCTGGTGAGATCACACTAGAGTGTAATATAACTTAAGCATAACATCCCTTGTCTTTTATTCTACATACCATGCAGTATAATTTAACATTCAATTAGCTTATGTACACTGTCAAAACATGGACAGTAACTAGTCTACAAAACCTCAAAAGTCCTTCTTATAAGGTTAACTTTCAAGTTTCAGATATCACATTATATATTCAAATGACTCCAAACTCTTCTCATTAAATGTTAAACCTTTCCTTTAAATCTATTTACATTAAATTTTATTGGCCAGATGTTTGCTCAAGTTTGAATTTTTAAAATGTGAAGAAGTATGTAACCTCACGGCAATTACAGGGGTTATTGAGGAGAAACTCAGATATTTGAAAATTGTGGAGGGAGAAGCATTACATGGAAATGTACAAACACTTATCATATACTGTATTTTTCAAAAACTAATGTACATTTGGGAGATTCCTAAAGCCTCGAAGCTAGCAAAAGTTGTCCTATTAAAACAGAATGGCCAAATATTTGTTGCTTGTTTGATGTACTATACATGTTATGATTAGGAGTCCCAAGCGACTTTCAAAAATGCCCACTGGGGGGATTTCCCAACAAACCCCAGCTAGATATAAGGGCACAATTTTTTTGTTATTAAGCTTTTATTCTCACAGAATGCTGTGAAGCTCCAAAGAGTGTAAAAGGAATAAAGGAGTAAAGGCAATCCAAGGTGAACACATTCCCAATACAGTAATCCAAGGAAAGGTCAAGAAACAGAGCAGAAGGTCAAAATCCAGAAAATCACAAAAAGCATAGGAAAAAGCACCAGTAAACTCGCCACTCCCTAGTGCATATAAAATGAACTGCCAGGAACTGTGGAAGACCCTCCGTCCTATCAGGGTGGAGGGAAGTTCCTAACGGTGAGGGGCAGGTGGTCCCACCTCTTGGGTGAGCACCCACAAAACACATGGAACATAATGAAAGCAACTTACATTACTTGTTAGAGCAGAATGAGGATAATTCTTTATTGTATGTGCAGATTTGTGTTTGGTCCAGATATTTGTGCTTGGACCAGGTTACTTTATTCAGGTCCAGAAACCTATTTAAAGTTAAACAACCTAAACTGAGATTATTTTAGATTAGAAAGTGGTACCTAAGGCTAATTCTTCCTTTACATTTATTGCAGCAGTGATAAAATGGTCAGATGTACCATTGTGCTTTATGGTACATTTTCTTGTCATCCAGTGTTAATCTTTATAGCTGTTGGCAGCAAAGTACAGTTGCTGATTTATTGCACTTTTAATATCCACTACTGACCTCCAGTCAACCATCAGGACATCGTCAGATCTATTCTACAAATATATAAACAGGTTCAATGTTCTAAAGAAGTCATATCTATTACAGTATTGCATTCATTATCCAGATTGAAGGACAAGTACAGATAACAATGCATTATATTTAATTATTTCATTACAGTCAACTCATTATGACAGTGGTGAAGGTCTCTGTACTGGCAGACTGTGACACCTGCAGTATTTCACTGCAACCAATCTCTTAATCAGAGGCCAAGTTTTTCCTTTAAAAAAAGTCAATATTAAATAAATAGGCTCCATTGTTAGGTCCCAACAATAATGCCAATTTTCTAAATTACTCACCAGAGATTAATTCCGAGTCCAGAGACTGAAGAAAAAGAGAAACAGCCAGAGTTCAAAGCAGGAAATTAGCCTCTGATTAAGCATCGTGTCACATTGTACAGCACGGCCTCAAGCAGAGATTTGTGGGGTTTTTTTTTATTGCTGCAGCAAAAACTTTCCTGCCAATTTTTAATAAAAGTGTGTACTAGTTAGTGTTTCATTGCCGTGCCAGCTTTTTTTATAAAGAGTCACATCTGGCTTTCTTTCATTGTTGAGACGTTTACATGATGCTGCAGGCTCTTTACTTTCTGCTTGCACATTCATTTTCTGGACTTTATAATGAGTGTGTACATTTGTGCCAAGACAAACAACATCTTTGCATAAAGAATAAAGAACTGAAGATGTATCTCCAAATAATGGTCATGAATAATTCATGTAGGTCACAGAGTCATTGGAAAATTAAGAAGAAAAAAAAAAGACGGGGTGGTTTGCACTTCAGTTTTTGAAATGAATGAATGACAAGATCCTGGCCTGTAAAAGCCGTTTTGTAACTGTAAACTATCATTCATAACAGTCTGCTTTAATAATCAATCTTGTCAAATTATTGCATGAAAATGAGACACTTTGATGACACAGGAAAATTGAATTATTTCATTGTATGTCACAAGGCGTACATCAAGTTTGGCATTATTGAATGAAAATGGTAAGGAGAAGTTGTTAACCTTAAAAAACTGTTAACCTCACTTAATGATACTTAACTGATTCTGTGATGGGTGCCATGGACAGACAGGAAGACTGCAGATGATAAAATGGAGGAAGAGAAAAGGGACAAGATAAAAGAGAAATACATTCTGGCAGTAAAAGTACATGTTACCATGCCAAAATTGGAAGGAGGGCACCGCTCTAAGGGTTCTGTACATTCTACAAGCTCAACATGCAGGGGTACCAGCATTAGAAGGAGACATGTTGTCTGTGCAAATGCAAATTTTATACCAGAGAATGCTAGACACTTTCCTAAACCTCTACAATTAAAGATAGTAAATCATGAAGGGTTAGCAGCTGGGTAAAACACCTTCTGACCTTCCTGAGAATGGGACTATGTTACTGTTTCAAGGGTGATCTCTATGTCAACTAACCAGGTATCAGTTGTTTCCATCAGACCATCAGCTTGTAGCATAAGTCCTGATATCAGAAGTAAACTATGAAGTAAGGTAGCTATGAAGCTGTTTATGATATCTGATTCTATAAACTCTATGAAAATCTTAGGGTACTATGGTGAGTGGCTACCTGTCGGCACTCTGTAAGGGTGTTTCCATGACTTTATAGAGCCACCCTATTCCAGATGTCATTCTGGAGCTTTGAAGTGAAGTGAACCCAGGATGGAGGTTAAAGGTACCTTCTGACCAGAGATCTAATAAACTTGGAGTATTGAGGTGAGTCAGGGCAAGGGCCTGACTGGCATGAATAGATAGACCAGAATGGGGGTGCTTTATCACGTTTTAGTGGATAAGCCACCCCAACTCATAGACAGAAAGACAGACCTGCTAAGGAAGATTTAGGGGAGCTAGAAGCTTTGTTGTTTCCTGTTAAATTTGTACTTTGAATTGTCTTCTTTGTTCAACTTTTCATGTTAATATTTTCTGTAATAAAAGACTATTTTATGTACTTTCACTTTGTTGGTGTGATTTTGGGTTTGCCAAGGCTACAAGAGCTCTCCCCTTTTGTTTACATTATTATAAGTAAGTAGCATCGTTGTTATTGTTCTCACTTTTATATGTATAGTATCATGAATAACAATGTGATTCCAATGCTGGTCTAGAATAACAACTTCCTTTTGAGGAAACTTTTAAAATATGAGTTTACTTCTATCCTTTCTGTTAAGCTGTGCATTTTCCATCAGTATTTATCTGCCATTCCCAGTACTTTCAAGTGACTTATGGCTGAGCATAACTGAAGTTATGAAGTTCCTTTCTTTATGAGAGTGTGAAAATCTCTTTTCATAGATCTTCCTTATTTCTAGAATTCATCTAAAAAGGCTGCAGGGGACAATTTGAGGCTTGCAAAGAGTAGACAGCATACAAATATGAAACAGCAAAATGATTTAAAGTACTGCAACACATCTGGGACCTTTGGATACTAACTCAATATTATTTTGGAAGCCAAAGGTAAAGATGGCTTGACTAGCCTTACTGGACTGAACGTGTTTTTGAACAACTTTTTTTTTCCTATTAAGTGACATTCATTTTGGTAATAGCATTCTACCAAAGACAGAAATATCACATTTTTTTTATATAAAGTATCTTTTTAACAGTCATGTTGAAAAATAACTGTTAAGAATAGAATGTATTTACATATATCAGCAGAGAATGTACAATACATGTTTTTAAATTCAACATTACTCAGTAAAAAAAAACAGTGTAAAGATAGTTGGAAGAATGAAGATGGGCTTTGATAGAGAAGATAGAGGGTTGAAGATAAATAGGAAGAAGACAGAATATATGAGGTTGAACAATGATCAGGATTCAGAAGTTAGCCTGCAGGGAGAGCTATTGAAAAGAGTGGATACATTTAAATATCTAGGATCAGGTGTAGCCCAAGATGGAAACTAGATGGCAAAATAACCCATAGAGTGCAGTGTGGATGGAAAAACTGGAAGAAGGCATCAGGAGTATTGTGTAATTGCAGAATTAAGGTGAAGGTTAAAGGTAAGGTTTCAAGACAAGTGTAAGACTAACAAAAATGTATGGAACTGAGACATGGAAAGTAATGGGAGCACAGCGGAAGAATGTACATGTGGCAGAAATGAAAGATGGATATGCGGAGTTACAAAAAAGATTGGATTAAGAAATGGAACAATCAGAGGTATAACAAAAGTGGGAGAGAGAGCTAAGAAAGTATAGGAAAGTAGTTTGAAGTGGTATGGACATGTGAGACAGTGAATATATGGGCAAAAAAAAGATGGAGATAGAAGTACAGGGGAAGAGAAAGCAGGGGATGCCAAAGTCGAGGTGGTTGGGTAAAGTAAAAGAAGATCTGAAGGAAAAGGTTCTGACTCTGGAGGTGCGGGATTGAGCCGTATGGAGAAGGTTGATCAAGCACATAGACCCCACACAGAAGTGGTAAGATGAAGAGGGAGAAGAAGATCAATTAGTAAAAAAAAAATAACCCCAAACAGGCTTTGCTGAAATGGCTTAATAGACACCAACTCTGGTGATGTTAAAATTGCATCCTATTGTTGTTTGTTTGTTGTAGAGGGTCTATGGCTAATTATAAGTAATATTTATTAAATATAACATATATGAAAGAAGTCCCTGATGAAAGAATCTGTGTTCAACTTACATTCTGATGTAATGGCAAGTTCATGTCCATATGATTCTGCTGGAATTTCAGTATTCCTATTCAGTATATCAGGGATTTGTTTTGCTGTCTGACGTGTAATAAAGGAAAATATACTGATTGAAATGTTATCTATTTAAGCTAGTTTTAAAAAAATGCATTAGTTAGTAATTGATGTCACACCAGTTTTTGAAATCTCAAAAATATTTACAACACATTCTATTCAATGTGTCTCGATGAAACTTTTCTGACACATGTCCTGTTAGTATACCACATATCAGTGCATTTGGGAGCCAAAGTGCTTCATGCAGACAGTAATATGGTCAGACAGACATGGCAATGACAGTGTTCCTTGATTTCAGTGATCATATTTCATAACAAATATAATTTGTAAGATTTTTTTTATTATTTCATGTCATAATTCTAGGCTTCTTTTCTTTATTTCTGGCCACACTAACATTTTCAAAAAGTATTTAGGCTACTTACAATATAAACATAAACAAATTCACATTTCTTTCTTTATGAGAAGAAATTATGGAGCAATTATCAAATTGATGTTGTCCAGTTAGTGGATGACCTTGAGAAAGTCTGTATATTTTTAGCCAAATTCCCTTTAAGCTTATGGCAGTCAGAGATTTTAAAAACTCTGGCAGATACAGAGGAGGATACAGTATGTCATGTCTACAACCACAAATTAAACTTTACATTTTGTGCCTTAGATCTTTTGCAGAAGGACTTATTTTGAAAAATATGTTGTAACTGAATAAAGTACTAATTAAACTGACTATATAATCTAAAAACACACTTTTCCAGTTTTCTTTACAAATAACCTTATCCAAAAGCTAACAGTCAAACATAAATCTTCTAAAATTAGTATAGTGGAGATCAGCTTCAAAATACATTCTGTAACACAAAAATAGGGCCACAGTTGGAAATCTTTTTAAAGGCAAATCTCTATACAGTATATGCTGTATAAAGAAAAAAGATGTCCGGCCAGCCAGCATCTGTGCCCTTACTGAGTGTAATGTCGCCCAGCATCCACAAGAGGGCGGGATGTACAATGAAGAAAGACAAGTAGCCGGTGTATGATAGTAAAGTGTGAGGCACAACAGGGCTGGAATAGCTGACAAAGAATGACAATAAGAAGCAGAAAGAAAGAGGGATGTTAAGGGTTGGCATATCTGGTGAGCTGAGGTTCATAAATGTGGACATGATCGAAACAAATGGACTCAGCACTCTACCATTAAAACTGTTTGCGCTATGTTTGTTTCTAATAAATGTTAAGAAATGTTCTTTGTTTTCTTCACACAATGAACCATAGACACATAGAATAAATTACAAAGTATTGTGGTGGAGTGTAGGACTTCAGGAAACTTTAAATTGCAAATTGATGTTATTTTCGACAATGTACAGTATGTGAATAGAATGAATGAGCTTGTTGGGCTGAACGGCCTGTTCTTTTTACAATTGTTGTAATGTTCTTATAAAAAGAAAAGCAAAAGCAAAAACATGATGTATTATTTGTGTCATGTAGAGAAGATTTATTACAAATATCTCTTTATTCCAGATGTCCATGAGATTTCCTTACTCTTAAAATGTCTGCCTAAACTAGAAAAGAAGATGATGTTTCACATAATGCAAAATATTTTTTACCTAAATATTGTGCTGAGATTTAAACCAACATTAAGTAAAGCTAATAAAAAACAGATGTTATAAGGCAATATTATATATACAGTATATATATATTTTACATTGCTGTTATACTTTGTGATATTTTAACACACAGTATAATGATATACTATTCATTAAAATAGGAATATCTTTTAAATGTATATAGTAATGTGGTTTACAGAAACCCTTTCATACTGTATTACAGAAGTCTTAGATTGTGTACACAATAACTAAGCACAGTTTATTTTATTCTCACAAAAAAGTTTTAAGTTTATTTCAGCTGACATTATGATACAGCACACCTCAGAAATGTTGTGTAGGTATTGTTTTCAAAGTGTGTGAAAGTACTATTTCTAAAATTATAAAAATGACAGAAGTTCATGTACCCCTCAATCCATCTACAAGTACTTGTATTATATTCCACCCAAGCAATAATTGTGTACAGGACCTTTTCAAGATTACATACACAGTATGTGTGCAAATCATTTCTGAAAGGTGTCATGAATTTATCTGGAGGAGGTCCAGTGTCAAAGGTTTTTCCAGAATACTAGAAACTTATTTTTAAATGATTAAATAAGGAAATAAGATGTTTTATTTCAATATGAATACTACCTTTGCATTTAACTTTATTTAGCCAACTTAGTTCAATAACGTGCAGTTCATAATTGAGGGGTGGCTGAGGGAAAGCGGGGCCTGAAGAAACTCAGAGTCATGTTGCTGCAAACCTGCTGCAGTTTTGTAGTAATCTTTGATGATATATATGTGAAAGAAAAATTCCAGATAATTCCTCTATCTACATGCACAATATAAGTCCTGTGCTATATTACCATAAAAATATATTTAAATGTTATAAACCTGAATGTGTATTTTCTCTTCATTTTACATGATACATTATGCTTTACTTTACTTTAATTATATTTGTATAGATTTACTAGCTATTCCACCTGGCTTTGCCCAGAAAAGCAATAAAATTTACACTACATAAAATAAATAAAAATCAGATACAATACAATACAATACAAATTATTTTTGTATAGCCCAAAATCACACAAGAAGTGCCGCAATGGGCTTTAACAGGTCCTGCCTCTTGACAGCCCTCCTGCCTTGACAAGTAAAAACTTCCCAAAAAACCTTGTAGAGAAAAAAAATGGAAGAAACCTTGGGAAAGGCAGTTCAAAAAGAGACCCCTATCCAAGTAGGTTGGGCATGCAGTGGGTGTCAAAAAGAAGGGGGTAAATAGAATGCAATACACAGAACAGAACAAATCCTCAATACAGTATAAAAATAAAAATTTTACAAGTACGGACCAGAATTTAACAGTAGATGATATTACATAATATGATTTGGATTTGTTTAGAGTCCTGGAGACCTCAGCCATCAAGCTGCCTCCCCCATTTGGCTATTCCACAGCTGACTCAGCGCTGGGCCAGCCAATCCGATGAAAGGACCCCTCTACACCACGATTCCTGTCATCCTCCATCAGGGATGACTTTACCTTAGGCAGGCAAAACAACTTGGCAGGTGGGCCGTGGCACATTTGATTACCGAGAAGAGAAACAAAATAGGTGAGAGTTAGTAACAAATTATAACTATCATGTTACTTATGTTTTAGTGCTAATGACTAAAAACAGAGATGCAGTCTGTACAGTTAATCAGCAGCTCTAGTCAGGATATGCTAAACTGAAGTAGTGAGTCTTCAGCCGGGATTTAAAAGCTGAGACCGAAGGGGCATATCTTATAGTAGCAGGCAGACCATTCCACAGTTTAGGGGCCCTGTAACTAAAAGCTTGACCTCCCACTGTTATTTTATTAATCATTGGAATTATAAGCAGACCGGCATCTTGAGATCTTAATGTACACTCTGGTTTGTAAGTCATGATAAGTTCAGACAAGTAAGCCGGACATCCAGTGAACACCGCATTGCAGTAGTCAATCCTACTAGAAATAAATGCATGAATTAATTTCTCAGAATCCTGTTTATTTCGAAAGCGCCTTAATTTCCCAACATTTTTAAGATGGAAGAAACGTGATTTGGACAACTTTGTAATATACGCTTTAAATGACATGCTAATGACATGCTAGAGTCAAAGATACAGATCTGACACTTATAACCTCCTCATCGTGGCAGAAGGACGTGTTTTTTTTTTTGGTACTATATAGGATATAGTCCTTCTGAACTCATTAGGCCTCTACAAAATTTTACTGTGAAATTAAGTGTAAGATGTTGAGAAACAGAAGTAATTTTGCAGACAAGAACAACATGTAGAACAGTAACAGTCTTCTTCTTCTTTCTGCTGCTCCCATTAGGGGTTGCCACAGCGGATCATCTTCTTCCATATCTTTCTGTCCCTGTAGAAAAGTAACAGTAATTCAGTCAATAGTTACACAATGATACTGAAATGTTACAGAGTGTGTAAAAGTCATAACATACAACTCAATTGCTGAGAGACAAATGAGGGTGAAACAGCACACACACACCACATCTTCCTCTTCCCTGAGCAATACTAAAGGCAGATCCCCACAAAGTGTCCACCCCTCTCACTCCCACTGTCTCAAAAGACTTATGTTACTCCAGCTCAAGCTGGAGCTAATGTGGAATTTGTCCTAAACAAAAAATGAATAAGGCCTGTTTTGTTCATCATAAAACAAGAATTTAGAAAAGAGATAATGGATTTTTGATACAATCAACTGCTAAAGAGTCATTGAGCAGCAAACGTAAAAATCTCAGTTTTTTAACACACTTACATTTTTAAAAATCCTCAATAATTATTGTGGTCTGTATAAGCATCTGAAATTGGCATTATTTTGCAATAATTTCTAATTAATTTGAAATAAAATCATGTTGCTATGATGCTGCATTCTTGAGGTTGAAAGGCTCAAAGGATGTGACTTTTAGTGAGGGTATCTCAGTTTTTAATTTTTTTCTAGAAAATCACACATAGAAAGTCTAAAATTTTATTATCCTATATTCAGAGTTACGCTATACTGAAAATAATTGCCAGGTTTTGTAAAAATAGGTGTACTGTAGTGTTTTTTGTGTGATGCTCTAACAGCAAGACAAATCCAATTTTATATACACTATATAGATAACATATACTGTATTTACATTCATATACTTTAGCTCTGTACCACACTTGCCTGCACTGTCCTAAGTAAGTCATGTTCATTTATTTTTCCTTTAGCCAACTTGCTTCAGCCACACTAGAATGACAATGGTGTAACTGTGGGAGGCTCTCTCTTTTTATAGGTTGCCCAGTGGTTAGCACTGGATCTTCTCATTTGAATATTGGAATGTCAGCTCATACTGTTGCTAATTCAGTGCTAAGGCCATGCCCAGGGTTTGGCAAGATTCAGTGTCATTACAATATATGTATATGTGTTATAGAATTTTTTCACATACTTATATTGTCATGCATTGTCACAGGCTCAGTCTTCTCTTTTCCCCATTGCAGCACCAAGAAACGGTCCAATGAGGGCACCTAGCCACGCCCCTTCTGGCCCAATCCCCATAAATTTTGGGCATCTCAGAAGGAGGTGTCACTTTTGGCCAGAGCAAGCTGCAAGATGGAGCTCAGAGAGTCCAAACTCGACCTGACTTGTTTAAAGTCCAAGACTAGGGGAGAAGCACCAAGATGCACCTTTTTCATTCTCGTAAACATTTACTTTGTTTGAGTCTGTCACTGCTGCACTCCACTACTATATATATATATATATATATATATATATATATATATATATATGTACATTAGATACTAGCTGTGTAAGCCCGGGCTCCTAGAAACCATGGATTCTGGCACTTCAATCATTCAGTCACATCAGTTGTGCATTAAGGGCTAAGTGGGCTTCTCTTTCCTCAATGGTTCCATTTTTTGCCAACGTGCTCGCCTCTGTTGTCTATCAGTGGCTAAGCGAGTTTCTCTCTCCTCTGAGGTTTGGTTTTGCCGATGTACTCGCCTCACTTATGTATAAGTGGCTAAATGAGATCCTCTTTTCTCGGCGGGCTCACTTTGGCGATAGAGTCGATTTCTTCATGCTGTAGCCTCGCACTTCCGGGCCAGGCAGACAGACAGACTTCCATGTGTAGACATTTATTGTATTCATTCATCCATTTTCCAACCCGCTGAATCCGAACACAGGGTCATGGGGGTCTGCTGGAGCCAATCCCAGCCAACACAGGGCACAAGGCAGGAACCAATCCCGGGCAGGGTGCCAACCCACCGCAGGACACACACAAACACACCCACCCACGCACCAATCATACACTAGGGCCAATTTAGAATCGCCAATCCACCTAACCAGCATGTCTTTGGACTGTGGGAGGAAACTGGAGCGCCCGGAGGAACACCACGCAGACACGGGGAGAACATGCAAACTCCACGCAGGGAGGACCCGGAAAGCGAACCCAGGTCCCCAGATCTCCCAACTGTGAGGCAGCAGCGCTACCCACTGCGCCACCATGCCGCCCATTTATTGTATATATACAATAAAACTTTAAATATACAATAAAACAATATATACAATAAAGCGTTGATATATATATATATATATATATATATATATATATATATATATATATATATATATATATATATATATATATATATATCTCTATATATAATCTTCATTTGGATCTTGATCTTTGTTTGTCCGCGAATGAATTAGAAGAAGAAGCACTAGATGGCAGTAGAGAGACAGCTAAAACATAGGCATCGCATTAAGAATCTCCTCCAGGCTTATAGTTCTGAAGACTGTAGTACTTCAGTCACACCTCAAAACACAGACATTCAAACTAAACAAATTGTTGTGCTTTAAATTAACTAATCTTTATATATAATCTTCATTTGGATCTTGATCTTTGTCCGCGAATTCATGTTCAACCGACACGGTATCCTTCAATATGGGCGCACACAAAAAGGCAAGCTTCAAAAGGGCGACCTCAATTGGGCACATCGAATAAAGGCAAACGGAACAACATTATTACAGAAAATATATTAGCCAAAGGCAATGATTGAACGTATAAAAAGGCGAAAGCAAGAATATCCATCCATCCATCCATCCATTTTCCAACCCGCTGAATCCGAACACAGGGTCACGGGGGTCTGCTGGAGCCAATCCCAGCCAACACAGGGCACAAGGCAGGGAACCAATCCTGGGCAGGGTGCCAACCCACCGCAGGACACACACAAACACACCCACACACCAAACACACACTAGGGCCAATTTAGAATCGCCAATCCACCTAACCTGCATGTCTTTGGACTGTGGGAGGAAACCGGAGCGCCCGGAGGAAACCCACGCAGACACGGGGAGAACATGCAAACTCCACGCAGGGAGGACCCAGGAAGCGAACCCAGGTCCCCAGATCTCCCAACTGCGAGGCAGCAGCGCTACCCACTGCGCCACCGTGCCGCCCAGCAAGAATATCAAAACATCCAATTAATTAATGCATGAACTTCTAAGCGAGACGAACATTTTCCAATCCTATATTCAGTGCATTTCCAGATGTGTTTCCCGTTGATAGTTTTCTCCTTTCTGAATGTGTAGCCTTCGACTACAAATAGATCTGCACCTTTGTTGCTCTTCACATATTCCAGAGCCTTTTGAAGCTCGCCTTTATTTACATGCGCCTTTATTCGCCGCGCCCAATTGAGGTCACCCTTTTGAAGCTCGCCTTTTTGTGCGCGTCCTTATTGAATAGAACATATAAGTCGGACACACTTCTGTGATTTTCCATCAGTCGGCGTTTGGAGTTCAAGAAAGAAGCATTGGTTCTTCCTTACTCTTTGGATTGCCACAAAGCAACCTGCGAGATTGGACAACGTGTGGTGGAACTACTGTCGACACCAGCATCTGTGTTCAAATCACTGGCGACACCAATTCTAAAAGGAACTGCACTTTTCAGTGCAAACAACCCAACTGCCCTTCTCAGGGCAACAAAAAATTCAAAGTCCACCTTGAGTGGCAAACAAAGACTACCTTGAGTAGCAATCATACCTCGAGTACAAAAAATTAAAATGAAAAGAAACAAACTTGATGAGGAGAGAGAAGAAAGGTTGAGAAGAGATTGTGAGAGGAAACAACAGCGTTGTGAAAATGAGACGGACTGTGAACGGAGTCAGAGACTCTCAAAGCAAGGTGAAAGATGTTGACACCAGTTGGCAGAGGAGACCGATAGTCACCGTGAACAAAGGCTGGCCAGGCAACGTGAAATAAGTCAGCGAAATATTGCCAGAGAAAGCGAAAACCAACGTCTACAAAGGATGTGCGACGAAGGGCCCAGTTCACGACTGACAGCCGTGTTTTAACAGGGAGCCCTTCACAGACAACTTTAACAAGCGCAACGTAGTTGGGCGCACATGGCTAGTATATATATATATATACAGTGATGTGAAAAACTATTTGCCCCCTTCCTGATTTCTTATTCTTTTGCATGTTTGTCACACAAAATGTTTCTGATCATCAAACACATTTAACCATTAGTCAAATATAACACAAGTAAACACAAAATGCAGTTTGTAAATGGTGGTTTTTATTATTTAGGGAGAAAAAAAAATCCAAACCTACATGGCCCTGTGTGAAAAAGTAATTGCCCCCTGAACCTAATAACTGGTTGGGCCACCCTTAGCAGCAATAACTGCAATCAAGCGTTTGCGATAACTTGCAATGAGTCTTTTACAGCGCTCTGGAGGAATTTTGGCCCACTCATCTTTGCAAAATTGTTGTAATTCAGCTTTATTTGAGGGTTTTCTAGCATGAACCGCCTTTTTAAGGTCATGCCATAGCATCTCAATTGGATTCAGGTCAGGACTTTGACTAGGCCACTCCAAAGTCTTCATTTTGTTTTTCTTCAGCCATTCAGAGGTGGATTTGCTGGTGTGTTTTGGGTCATTATCCTGTTGCAGCACCCAAGATCGCTTCAGCTTGAGTTGCCGAACAGATGGCCGGACATTCTCCTTCAGGATTTTTTGGTAGACAGTAGAATTCATGGTTCCATCTATCACAGCAAGCCTTCCAGGTCCTGAAGCAGCAAAACAACCCCAGACCATCACACTACCACCACCATATTTTACTGTTGGTATGATGTTCTTTTTCTGAAATGCTGTGTTCCTTTTACGCCAGATGTAACGGGACATTTGCCTTCCAAAAAGTTCAACTTTTGACTCATCAGTCCACAAGGTATTTTCCCAAAAGTCTTGGCAATCATTGAGATGTTTCTTAGCAAAATTGAGACGAGCCCTAATGTTCTTTTTGCTTAACAGTGGTTTGCGTCTTGGAAATCTGCCATGCAGGCCGTTTTTGCCCAGTCTCTTTCTTATGGTGGAGTTGTGAACACTGACCTTAATTGAGGCAAGTGAGGCCTGCAGTTCTTTAGACGTTGTCCTGGGGTCTTTTGTGACCTCTCGGATGAGTCGTCTCTGCGCTCTTGGGTAATTTTGGTCGGCCGGCCACTCCTGGGAAGGTTCACCACTGTTCCATGTTTTTGCCATTTGTGGATAATGGCTCTCACTGTGGTTCGCTGGAGTCCCAAAGCTTTAGAAATGGCTTTATAACCTTTACCAGACTGATAGATCTCAATTACTTCTGTTCTCATTTGTTCCTGAATTTCTTTAGATCTTGGCATGATGTCTAGCTTTTGAGGTGCTTTTGGTCTACTTCTCTGTGTCAGGCAGCTCCTATTTAAGTGATTTCTTGATTGAAACAGGTGTGGCAGTAATCAGGCCTGGGGGTGGCTACGGAAATTGAACTCAGGTGTGATACACCACAGTTAGGTTATTTTTTAACAAGGGGGCAATTACTTTTTCACACAGGGCCATGTAGGTTTGGATTTTTTTTCTCCCTAAATAATAAAAACCATCATTTAAAAACTGCATTTTGTGTTTACTTGTGTTATATTTGACTAATGGTTAAATGTGTTTGATGATCAGAAACATTTTGTGTGACAAACATGCAAAAGAATAAGAAATCAGGAAGGGGGCAAATAGTTTTTCACATCACTGTATATATATATATATATATATATATATATATATATATATATATATATATATATACATATATATATATACATATATCTATACTAATAAAAGGCAAAGCCCTCACTGACTCACTGACTGACTGACTGACTGACTGACTGACTCATCACTAATTCTCCAACTTCCCGTGTAGGTAGAAGTCTGAAATTTGGCAGGCTCATTCCTTACAGCTTACTTACAAAGGTTAGGCAGGTTTTATTTCGAAATTCTACGTGTAATGGTCATAACTGGAACCTGTTTGACTGACTCACTCATCACTAATTCTCCAACTTCCTGTGTAGGTAGAAGTCTGAAATTTGGCAGGCTCATTCCTTACAGCTTACTTACAAAAGTTAGGCAGGTTTTATTTCGAAATTCTACGCGTAATGGTCATAACTGGAACCTGTTTGACTGACTCACTCATCACTAATTCTCCAACTTCCCGTGTAGGTAGAAGTCTGAAATTTGGCAGGCTCATTCCTTACAGCTTACTTACAAAAGTTAGGCAGGTTTTATTTCGAAATTCTACGCGTAATGGTCATAACTGGAACCTGTTTGACTGACTCACTCATCACTAATTCTCCAACTTCCCGTGTAGGTAGAAGTCTGAAATTTGGCAGGCTCATTCCTTACAGCTTACTTACAAAAGTTAGGCAGGTTTTATTTCGAAATTCTACGCATAATGGTCATAACTGGAACCTGTTTGACTGACTCACTCATCACTAATTCTCCAACTTCCCGTGTAGGTAGAAGTCTGAAATTTGGCAGGCTCATTCCTTACAGCTTACTTACAAAAGTTAGGCAGGTTTTATTTCGAAATTCTACGCGTAATGGTCATAACTGGAACCTGTTTGACTGACTCACTCATCACAAATTCTCCAACTTCCCGTGTAGGTAGAAGGCTGAAATTTGGCAGGCTCATTCCTTACAGCTTACTTACAAAAGTTAGGCAGGTTTCATTTCGAAATTCTATGTGTAATGGTCATAACTGGAACCTATTTTTTGTCCATATACTCTAATGGAGGAGGCGGGAACGAAGGTAAATGACGTTAATTGTTGA